>NW_001884594.1:0-71594 GCF_000146915.1 Parastagonospora nodorum SN15 | reverse complement strand
TAATGCTCTATTTAATTAAGATAACGTTATGTAGTATATATATAAATAAGCTATTACTCTGCTTCTGCTCTGCCTTAATTACTTAATTAGTAAGCATCTATTTATTATTACGTTATTATAGAAATTAGTTAACTTGCATATTTAGCTTTAGCGCGCGTAATATTAACATCTTTGCTCTATGCTTTATAATCTTTTAATATTCTACTACTTAGCTTTAAGAATTTAATCTACTAACTATAGCTCTAGTAAGTTTTACTAATTAAGAGATACTTAAGTATCTTACGTATACTCTGCATTATAATTACCTTAAACTCTAAGCTATTAGTTATACTAACTTAGCTATTTTGCAGCAAAAAAGAAAAATAGCTACTCTAGTATAGAAGAAGAACTTTAAGAACGCTTGCGCTACTTAGTTCTCTAAGGCATTAGATTTAAAAGGCATATGCGCCTTAGCTTAAATTAATTAGTAGAAGTTAGCTTCTAAGAAGAGTAATTTAGCCTTAGATACTCTATTAAAGCCTTCTAATAGTATACTCTGTAAGAGCTCTTATGCTAATTATATCTTTAAGTAGTTAAGTAACTTAACTAAGAATAAGCTTAAATATATTAATAAAAGTAGTAAGTTAGATTATTATACTGCTTATAATTCTAAGCAGTATATTCTAAGATATATTTCTTATCTTATTTTAGTTACTTCTTATACTAATTATACTATAGCTTATACTACTTTATAACTAAGATAATATCTTTATATAATTATGCTATAGGCTATATAGTTACTATAACTATAAGTAGTTATTAATCTTATATAGCAGCTCTATACTAATCTTTTATAGACTTCTAAGTATACTAATAGGTAAAATAAGCTTATAGATAAGGTCTATAGGTATATTACTAGTTATAATAAGCTATCTAGCTTTAAGCGTAATTAATCTAAAACTACTATATCTAATCTAACTTCTAAGCGCGCAAAGAAAGCTACGCTACTTACGCCTTTATAACTCTATTTAGATTCTTTTAGTTAGAAAATAGGCTCTAATAGAAAGTTACTCTTAACTAATTTAACCTCTTTAAAGATATCTTTCTACTAGGCCTCTATTTAAGATAATAAGAAGAAGAATAAGACTATAGTGCCTACTAGCAATCTTTCTAGCCTAAGCTCTAGTTCTCTAAGATCTAAGTATAGTAAGCAGGGCTAAGCTTTTGTAGTTATAAGACTAATATACTTAATAAGGCTATTTAATAAATAAGAGCGCTTTAACTTTAGCTAGCTTTAATCTTAATACTCTAGTTATTTTTAATAACTAAATAGATTATATTAATATCTCTCTTAGCATAAATAAGAAATTAATTTATCTTAGTTATGCTGCTTCTTCTTAATTAGCTTAAGCTATACCTAGTAGCTTTATTTAGCATTTTACTAATCTAGAGTTAAGTCTTTCTTTAAGCAGCTTATATAAGCTTATTTATTCTACTTCTCTTATATCTAAAAAAGCGCCTAGAGAGAAGAGAAGGAATAAAGCTACTCTAACTAACTTTTATAGATTAAATTCTTCTTTTTCTTATAAGATAGTAGGCTTAAGTAGATTAAATAGTAGCCTTTATAGCACTAAGCTAATTATTTTAATCTCTAAGCCTTCTAAGTTACCTACTAAGCAGATTCTAGATGCTGCTAATATTTAAAACGCTCTCTCTATAGAAGCGCAGTATAAGCTTCTATCTTAGTTTAAGTAGAAATACTTATTTAATACTCTGCCTATTATTATAGATAAAACTAGATAAAGCACTATTAATCTAACTAGCTCTAATTTAATAATAATAATTAGTAATAGCAAAGCTAATCTTAAGTTATTAAGATTAGAAGCTTAGATAAGAGAGCTTAATAAGCATGCTACTAAGACTTAATCTAGTCTTAAGAAGATTAAGAAGGCTAAAGCTAATAAATTAGCGTGCTTAAAGAAGCTTTATATTAAATAAGAGAAGCGCTTTATAAAGAATAAAGCTAATTAAGAGGCATATCTAAAGAATGTTTTTTAATCTACTATAGTTAAGTCTATTAAGACTAGTACTATAGTAAAGCCTTATAAAGATTAATTAAAGTATCTTATCTTTAAGAAGACTAAGTAAGGTCTAATTTACTCTTCTTCTTAAACTTCTTAGCAGTCTTAGCAGCCTTCTAATATAAATTCTTAAGTTTCTAAATTAGTTAAGTTAAATTATTAGCTTACTGCTGCTGCTTAGAGTTAGAGTGCTTATAATAATTAACTAGCGCTAACTTCTCTTACTTCTAAGTTTAATAGTAGTAATTAAGCTAACTATAGTAGTACTACTATCTCTTTAACTAGTAGTAAGAAAGTTATGCTATCTAGTACTTCTACTCTACTATCTAATCTATTCTTCTTTAAGCTTCTTAGTATAAATAACTCTACTACTAATCTTTTCTCTATTATAAATTTAGTAGATTACTCTAGCTATAGCTACGCTAATTACTACTTATTAGATAATAAAGATATGCATTATTTTAAGCAGAGTAATAAGCTTTCTTTTATTCTATATAAGAATAAAGTAGTAAAGTAAGAGAGGTATCTTAATTACTATAGAGTTGCTAGAGATTTACTCTCTACTACTTTAAATATTTATAATTACTACTATACCTTAGCTTAACTTAATTATAATAAGCATTATACTTCTATATTTTTTATTATAGAGAATTTACTGCGTCTTATATAGATAGCTTTAGACCTTCTTAACTAAGTATCTTAGTTTAATCTTCTTGCTATTAAGTAAACTTTTCTTTTCTTAACGCTTTAGGCATAGTTCTTCTTACTTCTTATATAGATATGCTAAATTAAATAATCTTTTTAGAGTAGTAGATAGTTAAAAAGGCCTCTTTTTACTCTACTTAAGCTTTCTTAGTCTTAAAAGCTCTTCTTAATAGTAATTAAATAAATACTATTATACCTTATTACTATTAACTATAACTAATCTAACTATATTCTTAAGGTTTAAAAGCTACTTAAAGTAATTAAATTATTAATAAGTAAGAGCTTTAGTTAGTCTATCTGCTAGCATTTTCTTTATTAGTAAGTACTTTACTAAGAATAATTCTTTTATATATTCTTATCTAAGCTATATATTTTATATATTAATATATTAAAGATAGGTAGTAATTTGCTTATTTTAACTAATAATAAGTCTAAATTATTTACTAGTTATTATACTAGATCTTCTATAAATCGCCTAGATTAAATATAAGTTTATTAAAGAATCTTTTTAAAGCTAAATAGTTTTCTTTATAATATGCTTAAGTGTAATAAGCTTAGCCTTAGTTATAAGAGGTTATTTACTATACTTTGCCTAAGCAGCTTTCTATAGAATAGCTCCTCTTAAAGAGCATAGCTATATATCTATAAGATAAAGCGCTGAGGTAATTAAGTTATCTATAAATAATATATCTCTATATATTATAAAGTTAGAACTATTATAATTGCTATATTAGATTGCTTTCTATTATATATAATATAGATATATAATAACTTAATTAATTATACTTATATATGTTTAGCTAGGATTAGTTAGATAGTATAATAGCTTTAATACTATAAAAGCTACGTCTAGGCGCAGCATTATTATAGTATATAATACTAATCTAACTTTTTCTTAGTAAAGCTTAACTTCTTCACTTAGTAGCTTCTCTCTTAAACTTCTTAAGCTCTTCTAATAGTAGAGAAATAGCTAGAAAGGTTCTATTAATTAAGTTAAACTTCTTTATCAACTTTCTTAATATAAGTATTATAAACTAGCGTAATTATTCTCTTTTCTTAGTTTCTAATAATTCTTATACCTAAGAACTACTCTGCTAGCTCTTATTCTTATATCTTATACTTTATAGTAATCTTAATCTATAGGTCTTTTATAAAAGCTTTATAAGCCTTATAATATAGTAAAAGAATATTATTAACGTAGAAAAGTATTAGAACTTTCTTATCTTTATTAAAGAAGAGGCAGAGTTCTTCTTTTAATAAGATAAAGCCTAATAATTAGAGTGTTTCTAAGAACTTCTTATACTATAGTAGTAGTAAGTCTCTTATACTATAAAGTGCTTAATTAAGCTTAATGCATATTCTAGATTTCTTAAAACTATTAAGAAGCTTATATAGCATAGAGTTCTTCTTTATAATTATTATATTAAAGAATGCTTCTATTATATTATTTTGTATAACTTCTAGATTAAAGTAGATAGCTATAGCTATTACTACTTAAAATAATCTTGCTGCTAAGATAGCAGTATAGATTAAATTAAGTAAGTCTTTTTTCTTAAAGATCTTCTTATATAACTATACGTGCTTTGCACTTAAGTTGCATACTATCTTAATTAAACTTATAGGTCTAAACTTACTTTAATAGAATTAGTTAGATTATTACTTTGCTTATTAGCTAAATTATCTAGATATCTTTCTTATAAAGCTATTTAATCTCTTATCTTATTATAGCTTTAAACTACACCTTATATTTATATTAGAGAAATTATTTCTAAGTCTTAGATAAGTCTAAAAGCTTATTTTAGTATAGTTAGGTTAACTTTAGTATTTAATTAGTTAGAGTAGCTGCTATAATAACAGCGTTTATAGATTTATAACTCTTTTAATTATCTTATGCTCTTCTTATGCCTAGTAAGAAGATATTCTAAAAATTAGCCTATAAACTATTATTATTATCTAGATTAGTAATTAGTGCATATACTTTAGTACTTATACTCTCTATTTAGTTATCTTAATTGCTATCTCTTCTCTTTTTACGCAATAGCAGATAGATACTTATTTCTTAATTATTTTTTAGCGCTTTGCTTTATTATCTTTAGCTTATTCTCTAAGTGCATAGAGTTTTTAGCTCTATTATACTTAGATTAGAAGTAGTTATTTACTATAATTACTAGTATGCTTAAATAAGTAACTAATCTGCTTTATCTAGAGTGTTTAAGTTAAGTTCTCTAGGTTAAGTAGTAGAGTACGATAATATGCTGCAGTATTACTCTCTATAATCTAATCTAATTACTAGAGTAAAATAGGCTAGCTCTACTACCTAGATGCATCTGCTATTAGCTATCTTCTTCTATACTTTAAGCATTAAGCTCTAAGTTTCTTTCTATATTACTTAGCTTAGATATAGATTCTAAGGTTATAAGCTAATTTTAATCTTTTAGAGATCTTATATAAATTCTTAGTTAATTGCTAGCTATACTATTATCTTACGCAGTTTCTTTCTATATAACTCTCTAATTGTTTAGTTAGCTAGCTATCTAATTAGTTTATATAATTAGTTTACCTCTAAGATTACTCTTAGTATCTCTTCTAATATTATTAGTTTACAGCTTTTCTAGGTATAATCTATCTTTAATTTAAAGACCTAAATTATCTAGCTTACTATCGTATAGAATATTAGTAATCTTAATAGCTAATTTCTTTTCTATATTTTTATTATTCTTTTCTTAAAAGAAATAACTTTTGTTAAACCTAATATTATAAGTTATAATAACCTAGTTAAGCAAAGAGATCTATATCCTATAGATATTTAAAGCTTAATAGCCTACTAAGTATCTAATATAACCTCTAGAATTAGTTTTAAAAAACCTATATCTTATACTAGCTATCTAATCTAAATTTAATAGATAGGCTTAATAGCTATACGCATATATACTACTCTAATCTAGGCGTAGATTAGCTGTTCTTAATTAAATAATAGCTAGTTTATAGTACCTAAAGTATTATTAAAACTAGAAATTAAGAACCTTATTTAGTAATTAATAATCTATATAGTGCTATTAAGCTTATTCTATAAAGCTAAGCAGCTGCATCTAGTATCTCTAGCTAAAGCTTATTAAGTAGATTTGCGCTTATATATATTTTTATTATCTTTATAATTATTTTCTATTCTATACGCTTAGCTAAGCTATTTAGCTTATAAGTATAAGATAGAGTAGCTTTAATAATAATCTTATTATTATCTACTTATTTCTTAAATCTTAAATTATTCTCTCTATAGTTATATTACCTAATTACTATCTTAGTATATCTCTATAATTAAAAGGTTATATTTTATTCTTACTCTTTAGTAGTATCTTTTAATAACTTTTATAATCTTAAGTAGTAACTTTAATAGAAGATTATTATTCTTAATCTTTTTAGAATAATTATTCTTTATTAGTAATAACTATTGCTCTTCTAATTATTCTAAATGCATATTAAATAGGTTCTATAAGATCTAATAGAAAAGTTAAGGTAATCTCTCTTTTAGTCTTCTTAAGATTATTTATAAGGCGTATGCTATTATTTATTCTAGATATAAAACGCAAACTAGAGGTATTATTAAAAAATAAGCTAGACTAAAAGAGGATAGTAATTGCTCTCTACTATTAGCATAAAAAAGCGTTAAAAAAGTATAAAACACGTAATCTAGTGTTAGTTAATAGTCCTAAGCGAGGCTAGTGCAGGCACTACTAACTAATACTTAAACTTCGTTAAAAATTGCCTTAGGCATAACAACAACTACTCTGCCCTAAGCTAGGCTTAAGAGGTATAATTTTTATAGTACGCTTAACTATAAAAAAGCAGTGCGCGCAGTTACGCGCAGGTTAAGGATAGATTTTGCATTAGTATCTAAGTGCTGCAGTCTTCTATCTCTTTATATCTTTGCATTGCTATTACTATTGCTATCGTTATAACTATCGTTAAACATCCTATAATCTAATAAACATTAAGGTATATTCTCTTCTTAGCGACCTGCTACTCTTCTTAACTACTACTTAACCTTGCTAGATTGCATTATATTGCCTTTAATACTATTAAAGCCTAATAGCTAATACGTTGTTAAGATTGCGCGTTTAAGCTTATCTAGATACGTTAGCTTACTAGCTATATTTAAAGGCAGCTAGTAGATAGATAGCTATGCTACTATGTTATTAATATTACAGAATTAGTTCTGTAAGTTAGTTATTAGCTCTCTTACTACTAACTATCTTCTTACGTAATATAACGTTAGTTATATTATACTGCAAGGCAGCAGTAGCATCGTATACCTCTATATTATAGATATAATTAAGGTATACTAGCTAGAATACGCGCTGCTAAGTTACTCTATCTCTAGAAATAATCCTTATATAGATAAGAGAGCAATAAGCAAGCAGGCAGCTATGCTTATAGACTAAGTAGCAGAGTATTACGCAGTAATAAATCTTTATAGCTATAAGAAGAATTTCCTTAAGAAGCTTTAGAAGCTAGCGAGCGTTAAATAGATAGCAATAATCCTAAGAGCAACGCATTTAATATAGCTACTTTTTTGCAGAGCACCTGCTGCTATAGGTGCTAAGTAAGGCAGCTTATTAGCAGCAAGCCTATCTATTAGATTGCAGAGTTCTAGAGTATTAGTGTTTAATGTTTAATGCTAGGACTTATATATAGAAAAGTTACTTAATAAGAGCAGAGAGGGCCGTTACTGTATTATATTAGTAAGATTAACTAGAGTATAAAATATAGTCACAAAATATAGTTTACAAAATTAGTAGCTAAAGCTAACTATGCTATTATATAATGTAATGTTTATAATTAATCCTCTTAATACTAGTAATTTTAATATTTTATATATATTTAGTTAGAGCCTGCAGTGCTTTCTATCTAAGATAATCTAATTATTAGTGCTATATTTGCTTATTACTACTTCTATTTTATAGATAATATAATCTTAGCATAGCTTTTATAATAGTAGAGACTAGAGAATAGAAAGACTTAATTAATTCTAAGAAGTTAAGATTATACTTTCTAATAAGCATATAGAGTAACTTATTCTTAGATAGATTATTATATTAGAGCGTTTAATCCTATTTAGTATACTAGACGTTTTCTTAATCTTAAAGTCTTGCTTCTAAGATAATATTAAGATAGAAACTCTTAATAATCTTTATATTAGTAAGTATAAGGTCTACTATATATAGCTTATTTAGTCTAATTATTAGGTTTCTTATAATCTAAGTACTAATACTATTAATAGATAAGTATTAAGTTTCTGCCTTAATATACTCTCTATTTATAGCCTTAATAAACGTTCTCTTTTTAATTAGACTATAATTATTTACTAGGTAGATGCACGCTCTACTATTAAGAATTATAGATTAGTATAGTAGATGCTAATTAAAAGTAGTGCTATAGACTTCTAGTAACTCTTTTATAAAGAAGATTAGATTAATTAAGCTTGCTTAAATAGTAATAGAGTAATCTTTATCTAATCTTTTCTTTCTTAGAGTAGTAAACTAACTTAATTTTTTAATCTATTTGCAGAGATCTTGCTATTTAGGCTTATTATACTATTCTAAGATCTTTTTCTTATCTATATTATTAAGCTTAATTAGATTACTAGAGGCTAATTCTATTACTGCTATTTAAAGCTTAAGATAGGTAATTAGTTTCTAACGATAAAACTTATCTAATTAGAGCTTTTATAGATAAGATCTAATGCACAGATATACTTTTAGGCTTTTTTTAATTTTTCTAGTTAAGCTACTCTAAGCAGTTTGCTTATTTAGAGTTAGTACTATAAAGATTAATAGTCTCTTTCTCTTTCTAGCGTTTCTAGATTACTTACTTAGTATAGCGTTAAATACTATAGTAATATTATCTAATATTATATTGTTCTTCTTAAAAGATGCTCTTTCTATAACTTCTGCTTATTTCTATTAGGCTTATTTTAGAGCGTATTTTGCTATAATTATCTTAAGAAAGTTAGTAAGAGTAATAGTCTCTTTAACCTCTAAGACGTTATATATCTAAGCTTAAGTATAGAGAGTTTACTATTTATTAAACTACTTCTCTAGCCTAATTCTGCTATGCTTAGCTTTATCTAGATAAGCTTAGTACTTCTATATAATTTAATTCTAAGTTATAGCCTTACTTAGAGCTAGCTAATCTTTAAGTAGTTTAAGTTATAATTAGAGGCTTAAGTTATCTATTTAAGAAAGCCTAATTTATACTAGCTTAAGAAGGTCTAGTAAGACTATTTTTATAATCTAGTCTTAAAGATTTATAAGTATAGCAGCTTTTTAAGACTATTTAGCAGTAAGAACTTTCTATTATTAGACTCTCTTGTTATAGTTAGCTAATAAAACTTCGTAAGCTTTAATATCTTTAATATATTCTTATAAAGACTTTTTATAATTAGCTTTTGCTTTATTAGTAGCTCTAGTAGAAAGATTCTTTAGCTTAACTAGCTTAGTAGATAATTCTAGATATAAGAGAGCGTTATTAAGAAGATTAGATTGCAATAGGCTATCTAGATTAACATAGTTCTATATTCGCTTTCTAATAGCGTAAACTTTAAGCTAAATATACTATGCTAGCTAGTCTTTATAAGCTTAAAGAGTAACTATAGAAGGAAGTTTTATCTAGTCTATTTAGTCTATTTAAACTAATATTATTAGAATAATTTAAGAGGTTTAAGAGAAATAAGAGTAGTAGAATAATTAATTTAAGTACTTAGCACAATATAAGATGCATAGTAGAGAATTAACTCTATAATCCTATAGCGCTAAGCTTATAACTATTATAGCTAAGTAAACTTAAGAGAAAAGATTATATTAATTACTGCTCTTCTAATATATTAGAAGAGCTAGCTTAAATATACAAATAGATTATAGAGAAACGTTAGTCTACTTCCTAAGCTTAGTTAGCTTAGTTACGTAGATTAGTACTTTACTATTCTTATATATTAATACTGCAATAAATAGTTATACGCTAATATGCTCTAATATATTTGCTATTTAGATTTCTAACTAGATATAAGCCTATATATATATATAGTTATATAAGTGCAAATCTCTATATTAAGAAACTTTATATTATGCTAGTTACTATATTCTTACAGCGTAGTGTTAGCTTAGCTAGACTAATATTAAGAACTTAGAGATAATTAAGCCTTTAGTACCTTATGCAGCTTACTAGTAATATTAACTATTTTTAAGAGCCTAGTTTATAGTCTGCAATTTATTTTATAATGCATAGATTTCTATTAACCTATAGTTAGTAGGCTAATTAGAGAATAACCTTATCTACTCTATATATCTATAGTACGCATACGCTAGAGATAAACCTATTTATACTAATTTTATCTATCTATACTTATGCTTATTTCTCTGCATATACTAATATAGAGTTAAATAGAATAGATAAGATAATAAGAGCTAATAGGCGTTAAAAAGCTTAAGAAGCTTAGCTTAGCACTATACTATATCTTATATTATTAATTATAAAAGCTAAAATAGACAATAGCAATTATATAAGCTCTTTATTTATTGCATATAAGATAAAATATCTAATATTTAGTAATTACTAAGCTTCTTTATAATCTAGATATTTAGCTTTTTATTGCTATATACGTAATATACGTTTTCTAGTTACTTAGATTATCTATTAGCAACGCTAGATTAGAGAAGAATTATAAAGTTTTAGTTATAGATTTATATCTACTAAAGTAAATAAAGGCACTATGCTCTTTGCATAGATATTAGTAACTACTCTTTAGATATTCTCTATTATTATAATATATATATACTCTGCAAGTAGATCTATATCTTAACTCTAAAGTAGATACTAGAATATAATATTAATGCTATAGAGCGTAGCTATATAGTTAGAATATGCTAGTACTAAGTAGATAGAAGAAGAGCGTAATAATAGTTAGCTTAGTTAAGAATTTTCCTAAGTACTGCTAATAGCATATAATCTAAATTTCTTAAAGAAAGTTATTAAGATTAATATAAGCTCTCTATACTCTATTAATGCGTATCTTAGCTCTTATATAAGTGCGCTCTATATTATAGAAAGAAAAAGCTTTAGATAATTTCTAAGTACTTAGGTTATAGTTATGCTGTTAGTTATTATTAAAGAAGTAGAAGTAAGTAGGTAAGGCTTAAAGATTACTTAAGCTCTTTAACGTAAATAGGCTTCTGTATTAAACTTATTAGCTAGCGTAAAGAAGAAGATAGTTAATTATTCTTAAAGCATATATATGCAAATTTATAAAAGATTAGAATCTTAGTTATATAGAGATAAGATTATATTAGACTTAAATCTAAGCCTATATATAAATTAGCTAAGCTAAATTACCTCTCTAAGATGCTCTAATAACTATACTTAGTTTTATAGTTTCTTATAGTAGTTTCTATAGCCTTATATGTAGCGTAATAAATAGAGATAGAGTTACTAATAGAAATATAGTCTAGAGTTGCTACTTTCTATAAAGCGCTTATTATGCTTACTATATTATAGAAGATATTATTACTTACTTTATCTAGGCTGCTTATAGTAATTCTAAAGTAGAATATCTCTTATTAAGAGAAGGTGTCTAGACACTAGATTAAATTTATCCTTTAAGAGATATAACTTGCTAGAAGAGAGCAACTCTCTTAAAGAAAGTATAATAAGTTCTAGTATTTTAATATAATTAAAAAAGGTCTAAAAATTTAAGATAAGTTCTTTAATAGTAAGTACTCTTTAATAGATTTAAGCGCATGCGTTAAAGTTATATACGTAAGAAAAGACTTAGCGTCTAGTAAATAAGCTTTTAATTATAGAGAGTTGCAGAAGCTCTATAGAGATATAAAGCCTCTAAGCTTCTTAATAGTATACTTATTATAGAGGTACGCATTACTATCTATAATTTTATACTAGATCTTATATATCTGCATTAAATAGCATTTAATCTTCTAGAGAAATTAATAAACTAAAATACTTTAGCTTAAGAGAGTTATATCTATCTATATTACTAGCTTAGTATAAGTAGAAATAAGCTAAGTTAGAGACTTATCTATAAGAAGTAAAATAGCTCTAGTTTCTTAAGATAGATGCAAAGCTATTTATTATATAGAATCTAATTTAGGCTCTTTAGCTTAGCTCTTAGTAGCTTTTTCTATCTTTTTATAACTTTATAGTTTTGCTTACGTTCGTAAAAGCAAATATAGAGAAACTTTTTGCTATTATAGAGAGACGTATATAGTTAATAGAACTTAAAAATTTAAGTTATAATAGTTAAAGGTGCGTCTATATACTATTTAGTAACTAATATTAAATAGAATAGTACTGCTCTTACTAGAACTATAAAGATTAATAAGCTATTAGTTATCTTTACCTTATAATTTATCTCTTTTTATAGTCTCTAACTAAAATTATCTATAAAGGCATAGTAGCTTAAGTCTAATTAGAAGAGTAAGTCTTAGAGAAGATCTAATAGTATATAATGCGTCTAAAGAGATATATGCGCTAACTAAATAGTTATAGTATTCTAAAGGATAAATTAAAGTAGGTAGATTATGCTCTATATTAGATATATAGTAGCTAATATAATTGTTAGGCTTTGCATTACTAGAACTATAGTATAAGTTTTAAAATCTAACCTAGGCCTGTTTCTAGATAATATTTAATATCTTTCGAGTTTTGCTATATATATTCAACTCTAATTCTAACTATTATATAAGAGTTTGCTAGGCTATAAATATAGTTATACCCTACTTTTAAAATTAAGTCTTCTAAATATTTACTAGCTAATATATAGGGTATTTATAAAGATAAGAATATACTAGAATAAAAAAGTAATAGATTTATATAGATATGCTATTACGTAACTATTTAGACTAGCTATATACTTTCTAAACTAGAATAGATTAGTTCTTAACTATTAGAGGTAGCTTATAGCACCGGTTACTACTAATCTTTATAACTCTTACGCTTAATTCTCTTCTACTATTCTACTAATTAGTACTAAGAAAAGAGAAGCTATATACTAAGCGCTTTTCTTAGGTTAGCTTTATTTAAAATCTTATAGTCTAGCATAAGTGCATATAGATAACTTAACGTTAGATGCTAAATATCTACTATTAATTACTAGCCTAGACACTAATAATACTTATAGCAAATAGAAGCTATTATAAAAGTATATAGAACACGTATATTATAAAGTTATATAGCTATTCGAGAAAATACTAGTAATTAGAACTAAATTACTAGTTAAAACTATAGTTAGCTAGTTACTGCTGCTATTTGCTAATATTATCTATCTTTTTCTAGATAACTTCTCTACTTATAAAGAGAGAATTTAGTTTCTATAAAGATATATAAGATATAGTAGTCTTTTGCTAAGCTAAAAGCCTTAGGTTATCTTTATTACTAGGAATATATATAAGACTAAGAATAACTCTAATCTACTAACGTTTAATAGCATTTAGCACGTAATATTACTAGTAAATAGCTATAAAATTCTACTTTCTTATAGATATCTCTTCTTAAAGAAGACTATGCTCTTAGATATTAAGATAGTAAGAAATAGTAGAGAGGCCTCTTAGAGACTCTATTTAGCATACTACCTTAATATCTTCTTTAAGTTAGTATTATAACACGTTGTAATATGCGCTATTCTACTATTTAATTTTATTCTTACTATACGCTAATATAATTAAATAGAAGATAATCTCTAGAATTATCTATAGAGTTTTTTAGAGTTATATACTATTAACTACGTCTCTAAGAAAGCTGCCTTAGAGTATATAGTATCTATACTTATATTAGATAGCTTTCTACTAGAAATGCATTATAAGTGCTATATACTTTAGCTACTCTATTTTAGCACTAACTAATAGACTTTAAACTATCTAAGATATTTAAGACTCTATATAAATCTTACTGCTATAAAGTCTTCTTATTACAGCTTTCTAAGTAAACTCTCTTGCTAGCCGCTTTATATATATATTTAAAAGCTATTTTTTATTATTATTACTCTAAACTTAAGAAAGAAAAGCTTATAGCAGTTTAGCTATATAGAAGAAACTTTAAAAATATTTCTATTAACTAGAATATAATATATAGCTCTTAGCTATGCTTTAACTATCTTTTATGCAAACTTAAATATAGCCTGCGCTATAGTTACGCAATCTATAATTTATGCGCTTATAAGTTTAAGTTAAAATCTTAGTAGATAGAATATTTATACTATATCTCTTAGTATATTTTATGCAAATTTAAAGGCAAGCTTACTACTTACCTTAAGCTACCTATAGTAGAAAGTTAGTTACTTATTCTTAATAGAGGTAGTATCTAGAGAATTTTTACTATATATATATTATACGCGCTTAATAAGTATTAAAAACTTCTATACTCTATTTATAACGAGTTTAATTTATTATTAGATTTAAGCATAGATAAATATTACTTTTTATTAATATCTTCTAAGCATATTACTTATAGTAAGATCTAGAAGGCTTTATCGTGCTTATATTTCTTTTGCGCTAGAATATTAATAAGTGCATTAGTATCTTTAAGTAGCTAGTAGAATAAGTATTTCTTTCTTACTAACTATTTAGAAACTCTCTTCTTATAAAGATCTATAGCTTTCTATCTTCTTTACTAACTAATAGCTTATATAGAGCTACTAAAATAGAAGTATACGTAAAAGAGACATTTAGAGTAGATACTACTCTATTTAGTAGTATAGTCTCTAACGTAGGTATATTAGAACTAAAAGTAGCAGTTACTATAATAGCTATATCTAATTTAAGACTCTGCATTCTCTCTAATTATAATAGAGCTAGAGATTAGCATAGTAAAAGCTTATATTCTATCTTTAGATATAAGACTAATAGATAACTATAGATTATAAATACTATTAAGCTTCTAACGTAGAAGATAAAATTCTTATCTATAACGTATAGGTTCTATCTCTTTCTTTAAGCTCTTAAATTAATCTTATTTAGTGCTAGAGCAATATCTGCTACTCTCTTCTACTTTTTAGCAAAGTTTATCTAAGGTTTAGAACTTATTTAGAATAGAGGTATAGAAAAGTATAATAATCTAATTAACTCTATAGAGTAGAAATTAAAAGCTATTTAAGACAGCAACTTAGACCTAGCTATTTTAATAAGTATAGAATTTGCTTAAGATTCTAATTTACTATAGACTATATCTAGAAGACTACGTTTATATAATTGCTTCTTTCTGCGCTTATTTTAACTTTTTAACGCTATATTAAACGCCTAGAGCAGTTAGAAAGATTATCTAAACTAAGTATATAAAGATAAATAATATAAATACTTTTATATTAATATAGCTATAGACTAGAAGCTTCTGCTTAATAATGTTAGTAAGATTTTAGAACTAGAAAACTTAGCTATAATCTTTCTTTAAAGTTATAACTTCTCTAGCATTACTTAGATACTCTTTGCTACTTTATTCTTCTTTAAACTTTACTGCAAGCTAGTTGCAAAAGAGATATCTATTTGCTTAGGCTCTATCTACTGTTATAGCTTAGATATATAGGCGCTAATTAAGAGAATTCTATAAGAATATCTAGCAGCCTTATTTACTATAAAAGATAGCGCTAACTTAGGCTATATTAGCAGCTGCAGTCTCTATACTAAATATAGTTATTACTATAAGGTTATTAACTTTAAGGTCTACTACGTTAATTAGAGCGTGTCTCTTTATATACAATTTAACTAATTAAGGTAGTATAGAATTAGCAGATTTCTATAGTCTATAATAAAATTTATAAGGCTATAGTTACTAGACGCTGCTTTTAGCAGAGTAGATTATTAAATTATAGACTATATAGGTATAAGCAGTTATTAGTATTAGAATACTAAGAAAAGAAAAAGATCTATACTTTTAATTACTAGAGCTTTAAAAAGATAATGCCTAAAGCTTACTATAGAGAAGAATTAAAGACTATACGCTCTAACAATTATATAGTATATAGTTATAGAGTAAATTATAACTATATAAAACCTAATCTTAGCATAAGTAGAAAGCGTATATAAAGCTATATAAATTAAAATTAAAACTTAAGACCTTAAGAGAATTCTTTTCTAGAGTATTTATTTATTTATTAGACTTGCTATATATTATAAGACTCTAAGTATAATTACTAGACTTTGCTTATATTTAACGTTTTTAGGCAATGTTATTAAAGTTACTATAGAAGAAAGTAGAGCGCAAAGAGCTTAATTAATTAATTTAAGATAGCATTATAGAAAGATAGTAATATAACTAAGCACGCTATAAATAAACTAAAATTAATAATAGTACTTAAGCTGCTACTATTTGTTATTCGTATCTCTAGTCTCTATTTACTCTAAAGCTATATAACTAGGTTCTAATGCAATATAGCAGATATTATCTTAGTCTAAAGATAGATAGCCTAATATAACTTTAAGATTACTATAATACTTTACCTAGCTTATTCTTAGACGTACTTTTGCTTTATTGCTATCTAGATGCAACCTAGGCAACTAGTATAATTAAATTTTACTTCTTTATATTATATAAAGTATTAAAAGATGCATACGTAGTTATAAACTATAATATAAGAAAGTAGAATTTATTTAGATAGTACTACTTAGTATTTTACGTTCTACTCTCTACAGCTTATTGCTTCTAGTTTTTTACTATTTCTAATAGTTTTAAATACTTCTTATAAACTTCTATTAACTAAGATACTAAATTATTAATATAGCGTTAAGCTACTAAGATGCTTATCTCTATACTATCTAGCTATTTATAGAATATATCCTGCAGCTCTAAAATATTAAGACGTAATTATTAGAACTTATTTTGTAACTAGTTTAGTTCTTTAAATATCTTAGATAGAGACTTGTTAGCAGTTGCAGCAGTAATAGTTATAGAAGCTTATTTAAAGCCTGCATATAGATTCTATAGAATAAATATACTTTTATTCTAATTAAGATTATAGTTTTATTCTAGAAGTAGTAGTAGGCTTAGTATAAATACGTAGAATAATCTAGAAGTAATTATTATATCTAGAGATAATATCTGCGTTAGTAGTTTAGAAAACTATATATTATAATTGCTTAAAGCTATATTAGGTGTTATGCGTAACTCTAGCAATAGATATATATATTTATAAATAAGTTATAGTTAAGTATAATAAAGAAGTTGCTAGCAATAAGCATAGGCTATAGCTTTCGAATATTAAAAGTATAGCCTACTATTTCTAAATATAATAGAGAATTAGCAATAATCTAAGCCTATTTAGATATGCTTATAGTTAGCCTAATAACTATAACGCTTTAAGATATAGTTAAAAAAAGCCTTCGCTAGAGCTAGTTTCTTATATTATCTTTAGTAGCGTAAAATCTTCTAGCTATTCTATACTAAACTAGTAGCCTTAGAGCTCTATCGATCTATAGCGCACTAGCTAGCTAAGAAGATAGTGTAGCTAAGCAAACTTAAGAGAAAAGATTATATTAATTACTGCTCTTCTAATATATTAGAAGAGCTAGCTTAAATATATAAATAGATTATAGAGAAACGTTAGTCTACTTTCTAAGCTTAGTTAGCTTAGTTACGTAGATTAGTACTTTACTATTCTTATATATTAATACTATAATATACTCTCTATCTTAATTACTCTATTTAATTAAGATAACATTACGCAGTATATATATAAATAAGCTATTATTCTGCTTCTGCTCTACTCTAATTACTTAATTAGTAAGCATCTATTTATTATTATATTATTATAGAGATTAGTTAACTTATATATTTAGCCTTAGTGCGTATAATATTAATATCTTATTCTGCGCTCTTATAATCTTTTAACACTCTACTACTTAGCTTTAAGACTTTAATCGTGCTAACTATAGCTCTAGTAAGTTCTACTAATTAAGAAGTACTTAAGTACCTTATATATACTCTATATTGCAATTGCCTTAAACTCTAGGCTATTAGTTATACTAACTTAGCTATTTTATAGTAAAAAGAAAAAATAGCTACTTTAGCATAAAAGAAGAATCTTAAGAATGCTTATGCTACTTAGTTCTCTAAGATATTAGATTTAAAAAGTATATATGCCTTAGCTTAAATTAATTAGTAGAAGTTAGCTTCTAAGAAGAGTAATCTAGCTCTAGATACTCTATTAAAGCCTTTTAGTAGTATACTCTATAAGAGCTCTTATACTAATTATATTCTTAAGTAGTTAAGTAACTTAACTAAGAATAAGCTTAAATATATTAATAAGAGTAGTAAGTTAGATTATTATACTGCTTATAATTCTAAGTAGTATATTCTAAGATATATTTCTTACCTTATTTTAGTTACTTCTTATACTAATTATACTATAGCATTATACTACTTTATAACTAAGATAATATCTTTATATAATTACGCTATAGGCTATGCAGTTACTATAACTATAAGTAGTTATTAATCTTATATAGCAGCTCTATACTAATCTTTTGCAGACTTCTAAGTATACTAATAGGTAAAATAAGCTTATAGATAAGGTCTATAAGTATATTACTAGTTATAATAAGCTATCTAGTATTAAGCGTAACTAATCTAAAAACTACTATATCTAATTTAACTTCTAAGTGCATAAAGAAAGCTGCGCTACTTATGCTTTTATAACTCTATTTAGATTCTTTTAGTTAGAAAATAAGCTCTAATAAAAAAGTTACTCTTAACTAATTTAACTTCTTTAAAGATATCTATCTACTAGACCTCTGTTTAAGATAATAAGAAGAAGAATAAGACTATAGTGCCTACTAGCAATCTTTCTAGCCTAAGCTCTAGTTCTTTAGAATCTAAGCATAGTAAGCAAGCTAAGCTTTTTAGTTATAAGACTAATATACTTAATAAGCTATTTAATAATAAGAGCGCTTTAACCTTAGCTAGCTTTAATCTTAATACTTTAGTTACTTTTAATAACTAAATAAGTTATATTAATATCTCTCTTAGCATAAATAAGAAATTAATTTATTCTAGTTATGCTACCTCTTCTTAACTAGCTTAAGCTGCACTTAGTAGCTCTATTTAGCATTTTACTAATCTAGAGTTAAGTCTCTCTTTAAGTAGCTTATATAAGCTTATTTATTCTACTTCTCTTATGCTTAAAAAGGCGCCTAGAGAGAAGAGAAGAAATAAGGCTACTCTAACTTACCTTTATAAATTAAATTCTTCTTTTTCTTATAAGATAGTAGGCTTAAGTAGATTAAATAGTCAGCCTTTATAGCACTAAGCTAATTATTTTAATCTCTAAGCTTTCTAAGTTACTTACTAAGTAGATTCTAGATACTGCTAATATTTAAAATGCTCTTTCTATAGAAGTCATAGCATAAGCTTTTATCTTAGTTTAAGTAGAAATACTTATTTAATACTCTACCTATTATTATAGGTAATACTAGACAGAGCACTATTAATCTAACTAGCTCTAATCTAGTAATAATAATTAGTAATAGTAAAGCTAATCTTAAGTTATTAAGATTAAAAGCTTAGATAAGAGAGCTTAATAAGCATGCTACTAAGACTTAATCTAGTCTTAAGAAGATTAAGAAAGCTAAAGCTAATAAATTAGTGCGCTTAAAGAAGCTTTATATTAAATAAAGAGAGTGCTTTATAAAGAATAAAGCTAATTAAGAAGTGCATCTAAAGAATATTTCTTAACTTACTATAGTTAAGTCTATTAAGACTAGTACTATAGCAAAGCCTTATAAAGATTAATTAAAGCATTCTGCCTTTAAAGAGACTAAGTAAGATCTAATTTACTCTTCTTTCTAAACTTCTTAGTAGTCTTAGCAGCTTTCTATTACTAATTCTTAAGTTTCTAGATTAGTTAAGTTAAATTATTAGCTTACTGCTGCTGCTTAGAGTTAGAGTGCTTATAATAATTAACTAGCACTAACTTCTTCTACTTCTAAGTTTAATAGTAGTAATTAAGCTAACTGCAGTAGTGCTACTACCTCTTTTAACTAGTAGTAAGAAGGTTACGCCTATCTAGTACTTGCTACTCTACTATCTAATCTATTCTTCTTTAAGCTTTCTAGTATAAATAACTCTACTACTAATACTTTTCTCTATTGCAAATTTAGTAAATTGCTCTAGCTATAGCTATACTAATTACTACCTATTAGATAATAAAGATGTATATTACTTTAAGTAGAGTAATAAGCTTTCTTTTATTCTATATAAGAATAAAGTAATAAAGTAAGAGAAGCGTCTTAATTGCTATAGAGTTACTAAAGATTTACTCTCTACTACTTTAGCATCATTTATAATTACTACTATACTTTAGCTTAACTTAATTATAATAAGTATTATGCTTCTATACTTTTTATTATAGAGAATTTACTACGTCTTATATAGATAGCTTTAGATCTTCTTAACTAAGTATCTTAGTTTAATCTTCTTACTATTAAGCAAACTTTTTCTTTCTTAACGCTTTAAGTATAGTTCTTCTTACTTCTTATATAGATATACTAAATTAAATAATCTTTTTAAGGTAGTAGGTAGTTAAAAAGGCGCTACTGTTTGCTCTACTTAAGCTTTCTTAGTCTTAAAGGCTCTTCTTAATAGTAATTAAACTAATGCTATTATATCTTATTACTATTAACTATAACTAATCTAACTATATTCTTAAGATTTAAAAGCTACTTAAAGTAATTAAATTATTAATAAGTAAGAGCTTTAGTTAGTCTATCTGCTAGCATTTTCTTTATTAGCAAGTACTCTACTAAGAATAATTCTTTTGCGTATTCTTATCTAAGCTATATATTTTATATATTAATATATTAAAGATAGGTAGTAATTTGCTTATTTTAACTAATAATAAGTCTAATTATTTGCTAGTTATTATACTAGATCTTCTATAAATTGCCTAGATTAAATATAAGTTTATTAAAGAATCTTTTTAAAGCTATAGTTTTCTTTATAATATGCTTAAGTATAATAAGCTTAGCCTTAGTTATAGAGATTATTACTATACTTTGCTAAGTAGCTTTCTATAGAATAGCTTCTTTAAAGAGCATAGCTATATATCTATAAGATAAGCGCTAAGTAATTAAGTTATCTATAAATAATATATCTCTATATATTATAAAGTTAGAACTATTATAATTGCTATATTAGATTGCTTTCTATTATATATAATATAGATATATAATAACTTAATTAATTATGCTTATATGCATTTAGCTAGAATTAGTTTAGGGTAGTATAATAGCTTTAATACTATAAAAGCTACGTCTAGGCATAAGCATTATTATAGTATATAATGCTAAATCCTAATCCTTTTTCTAGTAAAGCTTAACTTCTTACTTAGTAGCTTCTCTCTTAAACTTCTTAAGCTCTTCTAATAGTAGAGAAGTAGCTAGAAAAGTTCTATTAATTAAGTTAAACTTCTTTGCAATCTTCTTAATATAGATATTATAAACTAGCATAATTATTCTCTTTTCTTAGTTTCTAATAATTCTTATGCTTAAGAACTACTCTGCTAGCTCTTATTCTTATATCTTATACTTTATAGTAATCTTAATTTATAAGTCTTTTATAAAAGCTTTGCAAGCTTTATAATATAGCAAAAGGATATTATTAACGTAAAAACGTATTAGAACTTTCTTATCTTTATTAAAGAAGAGGCAGAGTTCTTCTTTTAATAAGATAAGGCCTAATAATTAGAGTATTTCTAAGAACTTCTTATACTATAGTAGTAGTAAGTCTCTTTATACTATAAAGTGCTTAATTAAGCCTAACGCATATTCTAGGTTTCTTAAAACTATTAGGTAGTTTATAAAGTATAGAATTCTCCTTTATAATTATTGCATTAAGGAATACTTCTGTTATATTATTTTGCATAACTTCTAGATTAAAGTAGGTAGCTATAGCTATTACTACTTAAAATAATCTTACTGCTAAGATAGTAGCATAGGTTAAATTAAGTAAGTTTTTTTCTTAAAGATCTTCTTATATAACTATATATGCTTTGCACTTAAGCAGCATACTATCTTAATTAAACTTATAGATCTATACTTACTTTAATAGAATAGGTTAGATTATTGCTTCGCTTATTAGCTAAATTATCTAGGTATCTTTCTTATAAAGTTATTTAATTTCTTTTTTTTATTATAGCTTTAAACTATATCTTATATTTATGTTAAAGAAATTATTTCTAAGTCTTAGGTAGGTCTAAAAGCTTATTTTAGTATAGTTAGGTTAACTTTAGTATTTAATTAGTTAGAGTAGCTGCTATAATTACAGCATTTATAGATTTATAACTCTTTTAATTATTTTACGCTCTTCTTATGCCTAGTAAGAAGGTATTCTAAAAGTTAGCTTATAAACTATTATTATTATCTAGATTAGCAATTAGTATATATACTTTAGTATCTATACTCTCTATCTAGTCGTCTTAATTGCTATCTTTTCTTCTTTTACGCAGCAGTAAGTAAGTACTTATTTCTTAATTATTTTCTAGCGCTTTGCCTTATTACTTCTAGCTTATTCTCTAAGTATATAGAGTTTATAGCTCTATTATATCTAGATTAGAAGTAGTTATTTACTGCAATTGCTAGCGTACTTAAATAAGTAACTTATCTACTTTATCTAGAGTATTTAAGTTAAGTTCTTTAGATTAAGTAGCAGAGTAGGTAATACGCTATAGTATTACTCTCTATAATCTAATCTAATTACTAGAGTAAGATAAGCTAGCTCTACTAGCTATATGCATCTGCTATTAGCTATCTTCTTCTATACTTTAAGCATTAAGCTCTAAGTTTCTCTCTATATTACCTAGCTTAGATATAGATTCTAGAGTTATAAGCTAATTTTAATCTTTTAGAAGTTCTGCGTAAATTCTTAGTTAATTGCTAGCTATGCTATTATCTTGCGTAGTTTCTTCTTATATAACTCTCTAATTATTTAGTTAGCTAGCTGCTCTAATTAGTTTATATACTTAGTTTATCTCTAAGATTACTCTTAGTATCTCTTCTAATATTATTAGTTTGCTACTCTTCTAGGTATAATCTATCTTTAATTTAAAGATCTAGATTATCTAGCTTACTATCGTGCAGGATATTAGTAATCTTAATAGCTAATTTCTTTTCTATATTTTTATTATTCTTTTCTTAAAAGAAATAACTTTTGTTAAACCTAATATTATAAGTTATAATAACCTAGTTAAGCAAAGAGATCTATATCCTATAGATATTTAAGGCTTAATAGCCTACTAAGTATCTAATATAACCTCTAAGATTAGTCATTTAGAAAAACCTGTGTCTTATACTAGCTACTTAATCTAAATTTAATAGATAGGCTTAACAGCTATATATATATATACTACTCTAATCTAGGCGTAGATTAGCTATTCTTAATTAAATAACTGCTAGTTTATAGTATCTAAAGTATTATTAAAACTAGAAATTAAGAACTTTATTTAGTGAATTAATATCTATATAGTGCTATTAAGCTTATTTTATAAAGCTAAGCAGCTATATCTAGTATCTCTAGCTAAAGCTTATTAGGCAGATTTACGCTTATATGCATTTTTATTGCCTTTATAATTATTTTCTATTCTGTACGCTTAGCTAAGCTATTTAGCTTATAAGTATAAGATAGAGTAGCTTTAATAGCAATCTTATTTTTATCTGCTTATTTCTTAAATCTTAATTATTCTCTCTATAGTTATATTACCTAATTACTATCTTAGTATATCTCTATAATTAAAAGGTTATATTTTATTCTTACTCTCTAGTAGTATCTTTTAATAACTTTTATAATCTTAAGTAGTAACTTTAATAGAAGATTATTATTCTTAATCTTTCTAGAATAATTATTCTTTATTAGTAATAACTATTGCTCTTCTAATTATTCTAAATGCATATTAAATAGGTTCCTATAAGATCTAATAGAAGAGTTAAGGTAATCTCTCTTTTAGTCTTCTTAAGATTATTTATAAAGCGTATGCTATTATATAATGTTTATAATTAATCCTCTTAATAGCTAGTAATTTTAATATTTTATATATATTTAGTTAGAGCCTGCAGTGCCTTCTATCTAAGATAATCTAATTATTAGTGCTATATTTGCTTATTACTACTTCTATTTTGCAGATAATATAATCTTAGCATAGCTTTTATAATAGTAGAGACTAGAGAATAGAAAGACTTAATTAATTCTAAGAAGTTAAGATTATACTTTCTAATAAGCGTATAGAGTAACTTATTCTTAGATAAGTTATTATATTAGAGCGTTTAATCCTATTTAGTATACTAGACGTTTTCTTAATCTTAAAGTCTTGCTTCTAAGATAATATTAAGATAGAAACTCTTAATAATCTTTATATTAGTAAGTATAAGGTCTACTATATATAGCTTATTTAGTCTAATTATTAGGTTTCTTATAATCTAAGTACTAATACTATTAATAGATAAGTATTAAGTTTCTGCCTTAATGTACTCTCTATTTATAGCCTTAATAAACGTTCTCTTTTTAATTAGACTATAATTATTTACTAGGTAGATGCACGCTCTACTATTAAGAATTATAGATTAGTATAGTAGATGCTAATTAAAAGTAGTGCTATAGACTTCTAGTAACTCTTTTATAAAGAAGATTAGATTAATTAAGCTTACTTAAATAGTAATAGAGTAATCTTTATCTAATCTTTTCTTTCTTAGAGTAGTAGACTAATCTAACTTTTTAATCTATTTGCAGAGATCTTACTATTTAGGCTTATTATACTATTCTAAGATTCTTTTCTTATCTATGTTATTAAGCTTAATTAGATTACTAGAAGCTAATTCTATTTACTGCTGTTTAAAGCTTAAGGATAGTTAATTAGTTTCTAGTAATAAAACTTATCTAATTAAGGCTTTTAAGAGTTTAGTTTAATGCATAGGCATACTTTTAGACTTTTTTTAGTTTTTCTAGTTAAGCTACTCTAAGCAGTTTGCTTATTTAGAGTTAGTACTGTAAAGATTAATAGTCTTTTTCTCTTTCTTACGCTTCTAGATTACTTAGTTAGTATAGCGTTAAATACTATAGCAATATTATCTAGTATTAGATTATTCTTTTCTAGAGATACTCTTTCTATAACTTCTGCTTATTTCTATTAGACTTATTCTAGAGCATATTTTGCTATAATTGCCCTTAAGAAAGTTTAGTAAGAGTAATAGTCTCTTTAATCTCCTAGAACGTTATATATCTAAGCTTAGGCATAGAGAGTTTACTATTTATTAAACTACTTCTCTAGCCTAATTCTACTATGCTTAGCTTTATCTAGATAAGCTTAGTACTCTTATCTAATTTAATTCTAAGTTATAGCCTTACTTAGAGCTAGCTAATCTTTAAGTAGTTTAAGTTATAATTAGAGGCTTAAGTTATCTATCTAGAGAAAGCCTAATCTAGATAGGCTTAAGAAGGTCTAGTAAGACTATTTTTATAATCTAGTCTTAAAGATTTATAAGTGCAGCAGCTTTTTAAGACTATTTAGTAGTAAGAACTTTCTATTATTAGACTCTCTTATTATAGTTAGCTAATAAAACTTTATAGGCTTTAATATCTTTAATATATTCTTATAAAGACTTTTTATAATTAGCTTTTACTTTATTAGTAGCTTCTAGCAGAAGGATTCTTTAGCTTAACTAGCTTAGTAGATAATTCTAAGTATAAGAGAGCGTTATTAAGAAGATTAGGCTGTAATAAGCTATCTAGATTAATATAGTCTTATACTTACTTTCTAATAGCATGTACTTTAAGCTAAATATACTATGCTAGCTAGTCTTTATAAGCTTAAAGAGTAACTATAGAAGGAAGTTTTATCTAGTCTGTTTAGTCTATTTAGACTAATATCGTTAGAATAATTTAAGAGGTTTAAGAGGAATAAGAGTAGTAGAATAATTAATTTAAGTACTTAGCAAATATAAGATATATAGTAGAGAATTAACTCTATAATTCTATAGCGCTAAGCTTATAACTGTTATAGCTAAGTAAACTTAAGAGAAAAGATTATATTAATTACTGCTCTTCTAATGTATTAGAAGAGCTAGCTTAAATATATAAATAGATTATAGAGAAATATTAGTCTACTTTCTAAGCTTAGTTAGCTTAGTTACGTAGATTAGTACTTTACTGTTCTTATATATTAATACTGCGATAGAAGGCCTATTTTAATATTAAGAAATAGCAAGTACTAAGCTTAGCTTCTCTATTAATTTAGTAGATTTCTTCTAAGCTAGAACTTAACTACTTTCTTTTTATAAATAAGATGCAGTTCTATATCGTAATTAACGTATAGGAAAACTAACTAGACTATATACTAGAAACGAAAATCTATATTAGTTACTATAGGCACGTATTAAAGCTAAAATACTAGTAGATAGATAGAGCAGTGCTGCTTTATTTTTCTTTTATAGTTAAAAACTTCTCTTCTATCTTGCTGCTCTAGTTACACTATAATAGAATAATAAAACTAGCTAATAACTAATATTTAAGTAACTTCTTGCTCTTATACTTTCTATATTAACATTTCTCTCTCTCTCTCTCTAAACTATATAGTAATAAGCTAGTCTTAGTAATCTTCTATATTACTATAACTAACTAAGATATAAAGACTCTATTAGTAGTATACTTATATACTAATTTTAAGAACTAGAGAAGCTTAGATTCTTGCTATTAAGAATGCTATATATAAGCTGTATTAAACATAAGCAGTTTATATTAATAGAGCTAAACTTAGCTAAATAATATGCATAATTAACTTAAGGCTATCTATAGCTATATCTAAGTAACTGCTAAAGATATACAACGCTAATACCTTATAATAGAGAATAAGCTAAATCTAGAATAGAAGGCAAATAAGCTTATTAACTAGTAATTAGCAGAGCTAGAAGAATATTACTGCAAACTTCTAAAGAAATATAAGAGCGCTAAGAAACTCTAAGAAGATCTTAGTAAGTATATAAATAACTTAGATATATTTGCTAATAAGGTTACTAGATAAGCTAAAAGCCTAGTAAATAATCTTTAAGCTAAGCTAGCTAGAAGACTAGTAGTAGAGTTATAGAATAGCTAAAGCATTAGTAAAATAATTCTAGAGTTAGCTAAGAATGCACTTCTTATAAGAGCTATTTCTAGTTAATATCTAGAGGAGAACCTACTTGCGCTATTAGAGTATATTATAAATTAAAATATAGTCTTATAGCAACGTAACATAGATCTTTCTATATAAGTTAAGAGTCTATCTAAGTAAGTAGAAGATAGAAAGAATAAGGTTATAAACCTTATTAAGGCTCTTAAACTTATAGCTAGAGATAGGCAGTAAAGAAAACTATAAAGAGAAAAGATATTATAGAAGAAGAAGTAAGAATATCTCTTATAGCAATATATTTAAATATCTATAGTATCTAAAAAAAATTATCTTTAGTTAATTGCTAATAAATCTTTAACTTAGTAATTTAGGTCTCTGTTACGTGCTCTACTAAAAGTACTATAATTTATGTATTTAATATAAAAGAGATTAAAGACGTTGCAGATAATAAGTCTTTTAGAAAACTATACTTTAAGATTTAGTATTATATTACTAGTTATTAAAATTTAACTTACGTTTTATAATTCTAGATATATCGTTTAACTAGTGTACTTAATAAAAGCATTAAGACTATTATTTTGCTATAGCATTGCTAGGGCTTAGAACGCAGAATATAAGATCTTCTAGCATAATTCTAAAGGCACTAGCATTTCTATCTACTCTTAAGATTTATATAAATTCTTAGTTAAATTCTTACTATTATTTAGCTATATTATTTAACATATACTTAATACTTACTAACTTTAACTTAACTATTACTTACTAAGATTATAATATCTTCTACGTTAAGTAAAGATATAAAAAGCTCTATAGTAGTAAGAGCATAGATACTAGAAAATACCTAATCTGCTATTAATATAAGAATAAGTATAAGTTAATAGTTCTACTTATATGCTTATTATTCTTATCTTAGATACTCTAAGCTATAGAGAATAGAAAATAGTAATCTTAGATAATAGAAAGCTAAGCCTATTAAGTATAGTAAAGATAGAACTCTAATGCTAAAAAATAGATATAATATTAAGAAGATTTAGATTTAGTTTATCTAGGCTAATAATAGGTTTATCTAAGCTATAATAGATTATTATAACCTAATAGTTATACTTAGTAGCATCTAAGGCAAACTCTTAGGCTAAATAGTAGAGTCTTTTGCTATCTAGATCTACGATATATATGCACTAGTAGTGCTATCTAGAATCTCTATTAATTAGCGTAAAAGTCTTATATATAGTCTAATTAGTTATAGAAAGCTTTAAAGAGCTAACGTCTAATAGCTTATTTTCTCTATAAAACTTTAGCTTTAGAGCTTTAATTATAGAAGTACTACTTTCTTTATAAAAGAGCTTAATATTATCTAAGGCATGCTCTATTCTTAGAAAGATAGTAAGTCTTTAAGAATCTATATATATAATACTTAGTAATTAGGCTTATTCTATTATCTTTATCTAGTAGCTAGGTTAACTGCACTTTCTTATTACTAATAATTAAATTTAAGACCTAGTTGCGTATATTATCTTAACTTAAGCATAGATCTCTCTATAAAGAACTTACTCTATAGAAAGTCTCTTAAAACTAATACTATTAACTATATCGTAAGATGCTATAGAGAGTAGACTATTATAATAGAGATAGAGCTATAGTATATATAAAAGTCTAAGTAATCTAGAGACTTAGTTTACTATATTTATTTTCTTAATTAAAGAAATAAAGAACTTAGAATAGAGCTTATATTCTACTAAGAATGCTATTAGTATACAGAGAAGTTTAAGAGAAAAATTGCTAAGACTTTATAAGATTTACTATACGCCTATATTATTAGTTTGCTAGATAAGATAGCTTTTAATAAAATTTAAGACCTTTCTAAGGCGCTTATAGATGCAGTAGACTAACTTCGTCTTAACTAAGAGAAAGTATTTAATAATTTTATTGCGCTTTATAAAGTATTAAAGAGCCTCTAAAAAGCTACTATATTAATAGATAAGTTTATTTAAGATTAGTAGATATCTATCTAACTTAAGCTGCTTTAATCTCGTAATATTTTATTAGCAATAACTTTCTACTAATATATTCTCTTAGCTCTATTAGTTAAAAATTAAGTTCTAGATACCTTACTTGCTTATAGCTAGTATAAGCGATTATTTCTTACGTCTAATATCTTATTTACTAGTATACGCATACTACTTAGATTAGTTAGTATAGTAATAGTAATCTAAAATGCTTACTATAGATTATAAGTCTTCTCTCTCTTATCTCTAGCATATTGCTAATAATTTGCTATATATCTAGCTTTTCTTCTATCTTAGCAATTTAGCTGCCTACTTATTTGTATAGTACTATATATTCTATTTTATCTAATATCTTATAGTTGCTATAGATATATATATTAATAATCTAGAAAATATTAGCTTTTACTAACGTTAAATTACTATATTTTAAGATTTATATTCTCTCTATATAGTGCAGATTATATCTCTAGGCTTTTATTAGTGCTACTACTACCTAGGTATTAGTCTATCTTTTTATTTCTAGATAGAGTGCGTATATCTTAGCGTATTATAGTGCCTAGAAGATTATCTCTTCTTAGTATATTATTTATAACCTTCTATACTAAGTTTAGCTAGTATTTATTATCTATATACTAGACTAGAAGAAGATCTCTAGTCTTTATCTTAGACTGCTAGTAGTTATGTATAAGCTTTTAAATATACGTAAGATAGCCTATAATTCTAATTCTACTAGTAAATAGAACTACTATACTAAAGTCTTATAGGTTAAATCTATATTTATAAGGTTCTTCTATAAAAGCGCTAAGCTGCGTTACTCTAATAAGAGACTATATTAGAAGTTAATTAGTAAAGCTTATTCTAGGCTAAATTCGTAACTAGAAGCTATAACTCTTAAATTCTAAACTTACTACTATAAATAGGTAGCGCTAGAGAATTAAAAATAATCGAAGTCTTATTATAGTAAGGTATATATACTAGCTAAGCTTTACTTTCTAAAGCTAAGAAAGGTTAATCTTTACTAGAAGACTATTTTAAACGTTCTTAATTAGAACGCTAGTACTATGCTTACTTACTAAAAAGTTATAATATATAAGCAGCATATTTCTATAAGTATAGATAGCTACCTATATATATATATATATAATTACCTAAACATATCTAGTTATCTTCGCTCTAGAGATATAAAGCTATAGTAATATATATATAGACGTAGAGTAAATAAAGTATATTACTTAGAAGATCTTATATAAGTAGTTATAGAAGGTAGGTAAAGAAGTAACGCTTATTAGTCTAAGGCATCTAGCAATCTAAGAGTATAAGATATACTATAGAGTTATATATAGATTTACTTATAGCTATACTGCTTATAGAGCCTATATCGCAAGTCTATTTAACTATAGCTAGCTTTTATTTAGCATAAATAGAGCTCTAGATTATAGCTACTAGACTAATTATGCTATATATTTAATAATATACTAGTAAAGATATATGCAAAATATCTGCTGCTATACTTACTCTAGGTAATAGAAGAACTAGGTTTATTATAAGTAGTAAGGCGCACTAGCTACTTAGCTCTTTAGCAGCTTTTATACTTTAATCTATATAAATACTATTGCTACTTAGATATAACATAGAAAAGATTAGATTCTTTATAGAGAAGTACTACTTATATAGCTTAAAGAAGCTTATTATAGAGTAAACTAGATACTTAAAAATAGTATCTATTAGACGTAAAGCTAGCTACTAAGAGGCTAAGCTAGTAATATAATATAAAATAATAAAAACGATTAGCCTAGCGTATAATATAGAGTACTAAGTAGAAGAGTTAGATAGAGAATCTATATCTAGATATACTAAGTATAAGGTCTAGCTCTATTAATATATAGTAATAAGGTTAGTGCATACTTATACTATATAAATAAGTAGCTCTAGTATCTAAAAATTCTAGAAGTATAGTTATAGCCTTAAAAAGATTAAAGCAGGAGTCTTTTTATAAACAGAAGAATAATTTTATTTACTATAGTTATAAGATAAGTAGCTAATATAAAGTAGTAGTATAGATATATATTTAGAAGAATAATAGCTAGCTATATATCTATAATTTAGATCTAATATAGGTAGATTAGCTACTATTAACTATCTAACTTATAGGTAACTAGAGCTCTTATAGAGTATAGGTATCTAATATTATAGAAATTAACATATCTAGTACTTATAGTAAAGACTAGCAAGAACTTTCTACCTAAAAAGCTACTAAATAAGAAATTATCTCTAGCTAAAAGAGATATATTACTACCTAGATACCTATCTAGGCTGCCTATTTCTAAGTATTCTTAAGAAGAGCTATTCTTAGATTAGTTATTAGAAGAATACAGAGATTAAAGAGTGTATTAAATCTTAGAAAACCTTCTAAGCAGATATATATATATTTTCTAGCATAATAAGTTATCTATTATTAGCATTTATTATAGCTAAGCAAACTTAAGAGAAAAGATTGTATTAATTACTGCTCTTCTAATATATTAGAAGAGCTAGCTTAAATATACAAATAGATGTTGTAGCTAAGCAAACTTAAGAGAAAAGATTATATTAATTACTGCTCTTCTAATGTATTAGAAGAGCTAGCTTAAATATATAAATAGATTATAGAGAAACGTTAGTCTACTTTCTAAGCTTAGTTAGCTTAGTTACATAGATTAGTACTTTACTTATTCTTATATATTAATACTGCGATATACCCTCTATCTTAATTGCTCTATTTAATTAAGATAACGTTACGCAGTGTACATATAAATAAGCTATTATCTCTCTTCTACTCTACTCTAATTGCTTAATTAGTAAGCATCTGTTTATTATTGCGTTATCGTAGAGATTAGTTAACTTATGCATTTAGTCTTAGCGCGCGCAATATTAATATCTTACTCTGTGCCTTACGATCTTTTAATACTCTACTACTTAGCTTTAAGAATTTAATCTGCTAACTATAGCTCTAGTAAGTTCTACTAATTAAGAGATAATTAAGTACCTTATGCGTACTCTGCATCGTAATCGCCTTAAACTTTAGGCTATTAGTTATGCTAACTTAGCTATTTTGTAGCAAAAGAGAAAAATAGCTACTCTAGTGCAGAAGAAGAATCTTAAGAACGCTTGCGCTGCTTAGTTCTCTAAGGTATTAGATTTAAAAGGCACGCGCGCCTTAGCTTAAATTAATTAGTAGAAGTTAGCTTCTAAGGAGAGCAATTTAGCTCTAGATACTCTATTAAAGCTAGTTACTAAGGCACTCTGCAAGAGCTCTTGCGCTAATTACATCTTTAAGTAGTTAAGCAACTTAACTAAGAATAAGCTTAAATATGTTAATAAGAGTAGCAAGTTAGGTCGTTGCGCTGCCTGCAACTCTAAGCAGTGCATTCTAAGGCATATTTCTTATTTTATTTTAGTTATATCTTATACTAATTATACTATAGCATTAATCTCTTTATAACTAAGACGATAGCTTTATATAACTATGCTATAGGCAATATAGCAACTATAACTATAAGTAATCGTTAATCTTATTATAGCAGCGTTATACTAATCTTTTGCAGACTTCTAAGTATACTAATAGGCAAAATAAGCTTATAGACAAGGTCTATAAGTATATTACTAGTTATAATAAGCTGTTTAGCTTTAAGCGCGACTAATCTAAAACTGCTATATCTAATCTAACCTCTAAGCGCGCGAAGAAAGCTGCGCTACTTATGCCTTTATAACTCTATTTAGATTCTTTTAGTTAGAAAATAGGCCCTAATAGAAAGTTGCTTTTAATAGATTTAACCTCTTTAAAGGTGTCTGCCTACTAGGCCTCTATTTAAGATAATAAGGAGAAGGATAAGACTATAGTGCCTGCTAGTAATCTTTCTAGCCTAAGCTCTAGTCCTCTAGGATCTAAGCGTAGTAAGCAGGCTAAGCCTTTTAGTTATAAGACTAATATGCTTAATAAGCTATTTAATAATAAGAGCGCTTTAACCTTAGCTAGCTTTAATCTTAACGCTCTAGTCGCTTTTAATAACTAAATAGGTTATATTAACATCTCTCTTAGCATAAATAAGAAATCGATTCGTTCTAGTTATGCTGCCTCTTCCTAACTAGCTTAAGCTATACTTAGTAGCTCTGTTTAGTATTCTACTAATCTAGAGTTAAGTCTCTCTTTAAGTAGCTCGCGTAGGCCTATTCGTTCTACTCCTCTTATGCCTAAAAAGGCGCCTAGAGAGAAGAGAAGAAATAAGGCTACTCTAACTAACCTTTATAGATTAAATTCTCCTTTTTCTTATAAGGCAGTAAGCTTAAGTAGATTAAATAGCAGCTTTCGTAGCACTAAGCTAATTATTTTAATCTCTAAGCTTTCTAAGTTACCTGCTAAGCAGATTCTAGATACTGCTAACGTTTAAAACGCTCTCTCTATAGAGGCGCAGCATAAGCTTCTATCTTAGTTTAAGTAGAAATACTTATTTAACACTCTGCCTATTATTATAGGTAACACTAAATAGAGCCTTATTAATCTAACTAGCTCTAATCTAGTAAAGAAAGTTAATAATAGTAAAGCTAATCTTAAGTTATTAAGATTAAAAGCTTAGGCAAAGAAGCTTAATAGGCGTGCTGCTAAGACTTAATCTAGTCTTAAGAAGATTAAGAAGGCTAAAGCTAATAAATTAGCGCGCTTAAAGAAGCTTTATATTAAATAAGGAGAGCGCTTTGCAAAGAATAAGGCTAATTAAGAGGCGTATCTAAAAGACGTTCCTTAACCTGCTATAGTTAAGTCTATTAAGACTAGTACTGCAGCAAAGCCTTATAAAGATTAATTAAAGTGTCCTGCTTTTAAGGAGACTAGGCAAGGTCTAATTTACTCTTCTTTCTAAACTTCTTAGCAGTCTTAGCAGCCTTCTAATGCTAATCCTTAAGTTTCTAGATTAGTTAAGTTAAATTATTAGCTTACTGCTGCTACTTAGAGTTAGAGTACTTATAACGATTAACTAGCGCTAACTCCTCCTGCTTCTAAGTTTAGTAGTAGTAATTAAGCTAACTGCAGTAGTGCTGCTACTTCTTTAACTAGTAGTAAGAAGGTTGCGCTACCTAGTCCTACTACTCTATAGCTTAATCTGTTCTCCTTTAAGCTTCCTTATATAACTAACTCTAACAGCTAACTTTTTCTCTATTGCAAATTTAGTAGATTGCTCTAGCTACAGCTACGCTAATTACTACCTATTAGATAATAAAGATGCGCATTACTTTAAGCAGAGTAATAAGCTTTCTTTTATTCTGCATAAGAATAAGGTAGTAAGGCAAGAGAGACGTCTTAATTACTATAAAGTTACTAGAGATTTACTCTCTACTGCTTTAGATATTTATAATTGCTACTATACCTTAGCTTAATCTAATCGTAACGAGCGTTATGCTTCTATACTTTTTATTATAGAGAATTTGCTGCGTCTTATGCAGATAGCTTTAGACCTTCTTAACTAAGTATCTTAGTTTAATCTTCTTACTATTAAGCAAACTTTTTCTTTCTTAACGCTTTAAGCGTAGTTCTCCTTACTTCTTATATAGATATGCTAGATTAAACGATCTTTTTAGAGTAGCAGGCAGTTAAAAAGGCCTCTTTTTGCTCTGCTTAAGCTTTCTTAGTCTTAAAGGCTCTTCTTAATAGTAATTAAACTAATGCTATTACACCTTATTGCTATTAACTATAACTAATCTAACTATGTCCTTAAGGTTTAAAAGCTGCTTAAAGTAATTAAATTATTAATAGGTAAGAGCTTTAGTTAGTCTATCTACTAGCATTTTCTTTGTTAGCAAGTACTCTACTAAGAATAATTCTTTTACGTATTCTTATCTAAGCTATATGTTTTATATGTTAACATATTAAAGATAGGTAGTAATTTGCTTATTTTAACTAATAATAAGTCTAATTATTTGCTAGTTATTACACTAGATCTTCTATAAATCGCCTAGATTAAATATAAGTTTGTTAAAGAACCTTTTTAAGGCAATAGTTTCCTTCGCAATATGCTTAAGTGCAATAAGCTTAGCCTTAGTTATAGAGGTTGTTACTATACTTTGCTAAGTAGCTTTCTATAGAATAGCTTCTCTAAAGAGCATAGCTATGTATCTATAAGATAAGCGCTAGGTAATTAAGTTATCTGCAAATAATACGTCTCTATATATTATAAGATTAGAACTATTATAATTGCTATATTAGATCGCTTCCTATTATATACGATATAGGTATATAATAACTTAATTAATTATGCTTATATGCGTTTAGCTAGGATTAGTTAGGTAGTGTAATAGCTTTAATACTGCAAAAGCTATGTCTGAGCGCAGTATTATTATAGTATATAATGCTAATCTAACCTTTTTCTAATAAAGCTTAACTTCTTACTTAGTAGCTTCTTTCTTAAACTTCTTAAGCTCTTCTAATAGTAGAGAAGTAGCTAGAAAGGTTCTATTAATTAAGTTAAACTTCTTTGCAATCTTCTTAATATAGGTATCGTAAACTAGCGTAATTGTTCTCTTTTCTTAGTTTCTAATAATTCTTATGCCTAAGAACTACTTTACTAGCTCTTATTCTTATATCTTATACTTCGTAGTAATCTTAATCTATAGGTCTTTTATAAAAGCTTTGCAAGCCTTATAATATAGCAAAAGAATATTATTAACGTAGAAAAGTATTAGAACTTTCTTATCTTTATTAAAGAAGAGGTAGAGTTCTTCTTTTAATAAGATAAGGCCTAATAATTAGAGTGTTTCTAAGAACTTCTTATACTACAGTAGTAGTAAGTACTCTTATACTATAAAGTGCTTAATTAAGCCTAACGCATATTCTAGGTTTCTTAAAACTATTAGAAAGCTTATATAGCATAGAGTTCTTCTTTATAATTATTGCATTAAGAAATACTCTTATTACGTTATTTTGCATAACTTTTAGATTAAAGTAAGCAGCTATAGCTATTGCTACTTAAAACGATCTTGCTGCTAAAGTCGCTGCGTAGGTTAAATTAAGTAAGTCTTTTTCTTAAAGATCTTCTTATATAACTATACGTGCTTTGCACTTAAGCAGTATACTATCTTAATTAAACTTATAGGTCTAAACCTACTTTAACAGAATTAGTTAGATTATTGCTTCGCTTATTAGCTAAATTATTTAGGTATCTTTCTTATAAAGCTATTTAATCTCTTATCTTATTGCAGCTTTAAACTATATCTTATATTTATATTAGAGAAATTGTTTCTAAGTCTTAGGTAAGTCTAGAAGCTTATTTTAGTATAGTTAGGTTAACTTTAGTATTTAATTAGTTAGAGTAGCTGCTATAATTACAGCGTTTATAGATTTATAACTCTTTTAATTATTCTACGCTCTTCTTACGTCCTACGCAAGAAGATATTCTAAAAGTTAGCCTATAAACTATTATTATTATCTAGATTAGCAATTAGTGCATATACTCTAGTACCTGCACTTTCTATCTAGTTATCTTAATTGCTATCTCTTCTTCTTCTGCGTAATAGCAGGTAGATACTTATTTCTTAATTATTTTCTAGCGCTTTGCCTTATTACCTCTAGCTTATTCTCTAAGTGCACAGAGCTTATAGCTCTATTATACTTAGATTAGAAGTAGTTATTTGCTATAATTATTAGTATGCTTAAATAAGTAACTAATCTACTTCGTTTAGAGTGTTTAAGTTAAGTCCTCTAGGTTAAGTAGCAGAGCAGATAATACGCTGCAGTATTACTCTCTATAATCTAATCTAATTACTAGAGCGAGACAGGCTAGCTCTACTAGCTAGATATATCTGCTATTAGCTATCTTCTTCTATACTTTAAGCCTTAAGCTCTAAGTTTCTCTCTATATCACCTAGCTTAGGTGTAGATTCTAGAGTTATAAGCTAATTTTAATCTTTTAGAGGTTCTGCGCAAATTCTTAGTTAATTACTAGCTATGCTATCGTCTTGCGCAGTTTCTTCTTATATAACTCTCTAATCGTTTAGTTAGCTAGCTATCTAATTAGTTTATACACTTAGTTTATCTCTAAGATTATTCCTAGTGTCTCTTCTAACCTTATTAGTTTGCTGCTCTTCTAGGTATAATCTATCCTTAATAAGAAGGCCTAAATTATCTAGCTTACTATTATATAGGATATTAGCAATCTTAAGCGCTAATTCTTTTTCTATATTCTTATTATTCTTTTCTTAAAAGAAACGACTTTTGTTAAACCTAATATTGCAAGTTATAATAACCTAGTTAAGCAAAGAGATCTATATCCTATAGATATTTAAGGCTTAATAGCCTACTAAGTATCTAATATAACCTCTAGAATTAGTTTTAAAAAACCTGTGTCTTATACTAGCTACCTAATCTAAATTTAATAGATAAGCTTAACAGCTATACGCATATATACTACTCTAATCTAGGCGTAGATTAGCTATTCTTAATTAAATAACTGCTAGTTCGTAGTACCTAAAGTATTATTAAAACTAGGAATTAAGAACCTTATTTAGTAATTAATATCTATGCAGTGCTATTAAGCTTATCTTATAAAGCTAAGCAGCTGTATCTAGTATCTCTAGCTAAAGCTTATTAGGCAGATTTGCGCTTATGCGCATCTTTATTACCTTTATAATTATTTTCTATCCTGCACGCTTAGCTAAGCTATTTAGCTTATAAGTATAAGATAGAGTAGCTTTAATAGCAATCTTATTTTTATCTGCTTATTTCTTAAATCTTAATCGTCCTCTCTACAGTCGCGTTGCCTAATTACTATCTTAGTATATCTCTATAATTAAAAGGTTATATTTTGTTCTTACTCTCTAGTAGTACCTTTTAATAACTTTTATAATCTTAAGCAGCGACTTTAATAGAAGATTATTATTCTTAATCTTTCTAGAATAATTATCCTTTATTAGCAATAACTATTACTCTTCTAATTATTCTAAATATATATTAAATAGGTCTTATAAGATCTAATAGAAGAGTTAAGATAATCTCTCTTTTAGTCTTCTTAAGATTACCTATAAGGCGTATGCTGTTGCATAATATTTATAATTAATCCTCCTAATACTAGTAATTTTAACGTTTTATGCATATTTAGTTAGAGCCTGCAGTGCCTTCTATCTAAGATAACCTAATTATTAGTGCTATATTTGCTTATTACTACTTTTATTTTGCAGATAATATAATCTTAGTACAGCTTTTATAATAGTAGAGACTAGAGAATAGAAAGACTTAATTAATTCTAAGAAGTTAAGGTTATACTTCCTAATAAGCGTATAGAGTAACTTATTCTTAGATAAGTTACTATATTAGAGCGTTTAATTCTAACTAGTATACTAGACGTTTCCTTAATCTTAAAGTCTTGCTTCTAAGATAATATTAAGGTAGAAACCCTTAACGACCTTTACGTTAGTAAGTATAAGGTCTACTGTATATAGCCTATTTAGTCTAATTATTAAGTTTCTTATAATCTAAGTACTAATATTATTAATAGATAAGTATTAGGTTCCTATCTTAATGCACTCTCTATTTATAGCCTTAATAAACGTTCTCTTTTTAATTAGACTGCAATTATTTACTAAGTAAACGCATGCTCTACTATTAAGAATTATAGATTAATATAGTAAGTGCTAATTAAAAGTAGTGCTATAGACCTCTAGTAACTTCTTTATAAAGAGAGTTGAATTAATTAAGCTTGCTTAAATAGCAATAGAGTAATCTTTATCTAATCTTTTCTTTCTTAGAGTAGTAGACTAACCTAACTTTTTAATCTATTTGCAGAGACTCCTTGCTATTTAGGCTTATTATACTATTCTAAGATCTTTTTCTTATCTATATTATTAAGCTTAATTAGATTACTAGAAGCTAATTCTGTTACTGCTATTTAAAGCTTAAGGCAGTTAATTAGTTTCTAGCGATAAAACTTATCTAATTAAGGCTTTTAAGGGTTTAGTTTGATGCACAGGCATACTTTTAGGCTTTTTTTAGTTTTTCTAATTAAGCTGTTTTAAGCAGTTTGCCTATTTAGAGTTAGTACTAGCAAAGATTAATAGTCCTCTTTCTTTTCTAGCGTTTCTAGATTGCTCGCTTAGCATAGCGTTAAATACTATAGTAATATTATCTAATATTATATTATTCTTTCTTAAGAGATGCTCTTTCTATAACTTCTGCTTATTTCTATTAAGCCTATTCTAGAGCGTATTTCGCTATAATTGCCTTAAGAAAGTTAGTAAGAGTAATAGTCTCTTTAACCTCTAGAACGTTGTACGTCTAAGCTTAGGCATAGAGAGTTTACTATTCGTTAAACTACTTCTCTAGCCTAATCCTGCTATGCTTAGCTTTGTCTAGATAAGCTTAGTACTTCTATTTAATTTAATTCTAAGTCGTAGCCTTACTTAGAGCTAGCTAATCTTTAAGCAGTTTAAGTTATAATTAGAGGCTTAAGTTATCTATTTAGGAAAGCCTAATTTATACTAGCTTAAGAAGGTCTAGTAAGACTATTTTCGTAATCTAGTCTTAAAGATTTGCGAGTGCAGTAGCTTTTTAAGACTATTTAGTAGTAAGAACTTTCTATTATTAGACTCTCTCGTTATAGTTAGCTAACAAAACTTTATAGGCTTTAATATCTTTAATATATTCTTATAAAGACTTTTCGTAATTAGCTTTCGCTTTATTAGTAGCTCTAGCAGAAGGATTCTTTAGCTTAACTAGCTTAGTAGATAATCCTAGGTATAGAAGAGCGTTATTAAGAAGATTAGGTTGCAATAGGCTATCTAAATTAACATAGTTCTATATTCGCTTTCTAATAGCATAAACTTTAAGCTAAATATACTATGCTGGCTAGTCTTTATAAGCTTAAAGAGTAACTATAGAAGAAAGTTTTATCTAGTCTGTTTAGTCTATTTAGACTAATGTCGTTAGGATAATTTAAGAGGTTTAAGAGAAATAAGAGTAGTAGAATAATTAATTTAAGTACTTAGCAAATATAAGATGCATAGTAGAGAATTAACTCTGTAATTCTATAGCGCTAGGCTTATAACTGTTATAGCTAAGCAAACTTAAGAGAAAAGATTATATTAATTACTGCTCTTCTAATATATTAGAAGAGCTAGCTTAAATATATAAACAGATTACAGAGAAACGTTAGTCTACTTCCTAAGCTTAGTTAGCTTAGTTACGTAGATTAGTACTTTACTTATTCTTATGTATTAATACTGCGACAATAGATTATAGAGAAACGTTAGTCTACTTTCTAAGCTTAGTTAGCTTAGTTATATAGATTAGTGCTTTACTATTCTTAGGTATTAATACTGCAATATACCTCTTATCTTAATTATTTTATTTAATTAAGATAACGTTATATAGTTATTATATAAATAAGTAATTTCTCTACTTCTACGCTAAGCTTATTGCGTAATTAGTAAGCCTCTATTTATTATTATATTATTATAGAAATTAGTTAAGTTATACGTTTAGTCTTAGCGCGTATAATATTAATATCTTTACTCTATATCTTATAATCTTTTAATACTCTACTACTTAGCTTTAAGAATTTAACTTACTAACTATAGCTCTAGTAAGTCTTACTAATTAAGAAGGTACTTAAGTATATTATGCGTACTCTATACTATAATTACTTTAAACTCTAAGCTATTAGTTATACTAACTTAGCTTTTTTATAGTAAAAGAGAAAAGTAGTTACTTCTATATAAAAGAAGAACCTTAAGAACGCTTATACTATTTAGTTCTCTAAGATATCTAACTTAAAAGGTACGCGTATCTCTACTTAAATTAATTAGTAGAAGTTAGCTTCTAAGAAGAGTAATCTAGTTCTAGATACTCTATCTAAGCTAGTTACTAGTATACTCTATAAGAGCTCTTATACTAATTATATCTTTAAGTAGTTAAGTAACTTAACTAAGAATAAGCTTAAATATATTAATAAAAGTAGTAAGTTAAGTTATTATGCTGCTTATAACTCTAAGTAGTATATTCTAAGGTATATTTCTTATCTTATTTTAGTTATCTCTTATACTAATTATACTATAGTATTAAGCTCTTTATAACTAAGATAATAGCTTTATATAACTATGCTATAGGCAATATAGTAACTATAACTATAAGTAATTATTAATCTTATTATAGTAGCATTATACTAATCTTTTTATAGACTTCTAAGTATACTAATAGGCGTAATAATCTTATAGAAGAGATCTATAAGTATATTAGTAGTTATAATAAGCTCTCTAGCGTTAAACGCGAATAATCTAAAACTACTATATCTAAGTTAATCTCTAAGCATAAGAAGAAAGCGCTATAATAGTTATATCTTTATAATCTACTCTAGATTCTTTTAGTTAGAAGATAGGTTCTAATAGAAAGTTACTCTTAACTAATTTAATCTCTTTAAAGATATCTACTTATTAAGCCTCTATTTAAGATAAGAAAGAGAAGAAATAGACTAAAAGTGCCTACTAGTAATTATTTTAGCCTAAGTTCTAGTTCTCTAGAAATTAAGCATAGTAAGTAAGCTAAGCCTTTTAGTAGTAAGACTAATAAGCTTAATAGCGTATTTAGTAATAAGAGCGCTTTAATCTTAGCTAGCTTAGACTTTACTACTTCTAACGCTTTTAATAATAAAATAGATTATATTAATATCTTTCTTAGCATAAATAAGAAATTAATTTATCTTAGTTATACTACTTCTTTCTAACTAGCTTAAGCTGCACTTAGTAACTCTATTTAGTATTCTACTAATCTAAAGTTAAGTCTCTCTTTAAGTAGCTTATATAAGCTTATTTATTCTACTTCTCTTATGCCTAAAAAGGTGCCTAGAAAGAAGAGAAGAAATAAGGCTACTCTAACTAACCTTTATAGATTAAATTCTTCTTTTACTTATAAGGTAGTAAGCTTAAGTAGATTAAATAGTAGCCTTTATAGCACTAAGCTAATTATTTTAATCTCTAAGCCTTCTAAGTTACTTACTAAGTAGATTCTAGATACTACTAATATTTAAAACGCTTTCTCTATAGAGGCGTAGCATAAGCTTCTATCTTAGTTTAAGTAGAAATACTTATTTAATACTCTGCCTATTGTTATAGATAATACTAGATAGAGCCTTATTAATCTAACTAGCTCTAATCTAGTAAAGAAAGTTAATAATAGTAGCTTTAATCTAGAGATAATAAGATTAGAGGCTAAAGTAAAGAAGCTTATAGCTTATACTACTACTACTTAACTTAATCTTAAGATATTTAATTAGGCTAAAGCTAATATAGTAGCGCACTTAAAGAAGCTTCTTATTAAATAAGAGGCATACCTTAAGAAGAAGAAAGCTAATTAAGAGGTATATCTAAAAGATATTCTTTAACTTACTATAATTAAGTCTATTAAGACTAGCACTATAGAGAAGCCTTACTAAGATTAATTAAAGTATTCTATTTTTAGAGAGACTAGGCTAGATTTAATTTACTCTTCTTTTTAGACTTCTTAGTAGTCTTATTAACCTTCTAATACTAATTCTTAAGTTTCTAAATTAGTTAAGTTAAATTATTAGCTTACTACTACTGCCTAGAGTTAAGATACTTATAATAGTTAACTAGCGCTTACTCTTTCTATCTCTAAGTTTAGTAGTAATAATTAAGCTAATTATAGTAGTACTACTATCTCTTTAACTAGTAGTAAGAAGGTTATACTATCTAGTTCTACTACTCTATAGCTTAATCTATTCTTCTTTAAGCTTTCTTATATAACTAACTCTAATGCTAATCTTTTTTCTATTATAAATTTAGTAAATTGCTCTAGTTAGAGCTATGCTAATTACTATCTATTAGATAATTAAGAAGTATATTACTTTAACTAGAATAATATTATCTCTTTTACTTTATTTAAGAATAAGATAGTAAGATAAAAGAGGCGTCTTAATTATTATAGAGTTTCTTAGAATTCTCTTACCTCTGCTCTAGATATTTATAAGCAATACTATATCTTAGCTTAATTTAATTATAATAAGCATTATGCTTCTATACTTTATATTATAGAGAATTTAATGCGTCTTATATAGATAGCTTTAGATCTTCTAGACTAAGTATCTTAGTTTAATCTTCTTACTATTAAGTAAACTTTTTTTCTTTTCTCTATACTTTTAGCATAGTTCTCTTTACTTCTTATATAGATTTAATAGATTAAATAATCTTTTAGAGTAGTAGGTAGTTAATAAGGCCTCTTTTTACTCTGCTTAAGCTTTTTTAGTCTTTAAGATCTTTCTTAATAGTAATTAAACTAATACTATTATACTTTTATTCTTATTACTTATAACTAATTTAACTATATTCTTAAGGTTTAAAAGCTACTTAAAGTAATTAAATTATTAATAAGTAAGAGCTTTAGTTAGTCTATCTACTAGCATTTTCTTTATTAGTAAGTACTTTACTAAGAATAATTCTTTTATATATTCTTATCTAAGCTATATATTTTATATATTAATATATTAAAGATAGGTTATAATTTACTTATTTTAACTAATAGTAAGTTAAATTATTTGCTAGTTATTATACTAGATCTTCTATAAATTGCCTAGATTAAATATAAGTTTATTAAAGAATCTTTTTAAAGCTATAGTTTTCTTTGCAATATACTTAAGTATAATAAGCTTAGCTTTAGTTATAGAGGTTATTACTATACTTTGCCTAGCAGCTTTTTATAGAATAGCTTCTCTAAAAAGCATAGCTATATATCTATAAGATAAGTAACGAGTAATTAAGTTATCTATAAATAATACGTCTCTATATATTATAAGGTTAGGTCTATTATAGTTGCTATATTAGATTGCTTCTTATCGTATATAATATAGGTATATAATAACTTAATTAATTATGCTTATATATATTTAGCTAGAATTAGTTAGATAGTATAATAGCTTTAATACTATAAAGGCTATATCTAGGCGCAGCATTATTATAGTATATAATACTCTCTTAAGCTTAGCTTAGAGCAGAGTAGTTATTATTGTGCCTAAGGCAATTTTTAAGAAGTTTAGATATTAGTTAGTAGTGCCCGCACTAGCCTCGCTTAGAACTATTAACTAATACTAGATTACGTATTTTATACTTTTTTAACGCTTTTTTATGCTAATAGTAGAGAATAATTACTATCCTCTTTTAGTCTAGCTTATTTTTTAATAATACCTCTAGTTTGCGTTTTATATCTAGAATAAATAGTATATAATACTAATCTAACCTTTTTTTAGAAAAGCTTAATTTCTTATTTAGTAAATTTTTCTTTAAACTTCTTAAGCTTCTCTAATAGTAAAGAGGTAGCTAGGAAAGTTCTATTAATTAAGCTAAACTTCTTTGCAATCTTTTTAATATAGGTATTATAAACTAGTATAATTATTCTCTTTTCTTAGTTTCTAATAATTCTTATACTTAAGAACTACTCTACTAGCTTTTATTCTTATATCTTATACTTTAAGATAATATTGCTCTATACGTCTTTTATAAAGGCTTTATAAGCTTTATAATATAGTAAAAGAATATTATTAATATAGAAAAGTATTAAAACTTTCTTATCTTAGTTAAAGAAGAGATATAGTTTTTCTTTTAATAAGATAAGACCTAATAATTAAAGTATCTCTAAAAACTTCTTATATTATAGAAGTAGTAAGTCTCTTATTCTATAGAGTGCTTAATTAAGCCTAATATATACTCTAGGTTTCTTAAATCTATTAGGTAGTTTATAAAGTATAGAATTTTCTTTTATAATCTTTATATTAAGAAATGCTCCTATTATATTATTTTGCATAATCTTAAGATTAAAATAGATAGCTATTACTATAGTTACTTAAAAAGATCTTACTACTAAAGTTACTATATAAGTTAAATTAAGTAAGTCTTTTTCTTAAAGATCTTCTTATATAACTATATATGCTTTGCACTTAAGTAGCATACTATCTGTTATAGCTAAGCAAACTTAAGAGAAAAGATTGTATTAATTACTACTCTTCTAATATATTAGAAGAGCTAGCTTAAATATACAAATAGATTATAGAGAAACGTTAGTCTACTTTCTAAGCTTAGTTAGCTTAGTTACGTAGATTAGTACTTTACTATTCTTATATATTAATACTATAATATACTCTCTATCTTAATTGCTCTGTTTAATTAAGATAACATTACGCAGTATATATATAAATAAGCTATTACTCTGCTTCTGCTCTGCTCTAATTGCTTAATTAGTAAGTATCTATTTATTATTATATTATTATAGAGATTAGTTAACTTACGCGTTTAGCCTTAGCGCGCGTAATATTAATACCTTATCTCTTACTTTATAATCTTTTAACACTCTACTACTTAGCTTTAAGAATTTAATCTGCTAACTATAGCTCTAGTAAGTTCTACTAATTAAGAGGTACTTAAGTACCTTACGCGTACTCTGCATTGCAATTACCTTAAACTCTAGGCTATTAGTTATACTAACTTAGCTATTTTATAGTAAAAGAGAAAAATAGCTACTCTAGCGCAGAAAAAGAATCTTAAGAACGCTTACGCTGCTTAGTTTTCTAAGGCATTAGATTTAAAAGGCACGCGTGCCTTAGCTTAAATTAATTAGTAGAAGTTAGCTTCTAAGAAAAGTAATTTAGCTCTAGATACTCTATTAAAGCCTTTTAGTAGTGCACTCTGTAAGAGCTCTTACGCTAATTATATTCTTAAGTAGTTAAGTAACTTAACTAAGAATAAGCTTAAATATATTAATAAGAGTAGCAAGTTAGGTTATTACGCTGCCTATAACTCTAATGCAGTGTATTCTAAAGTATGTTTTTTACCTTATTCTAGTTATCTCTTATACTAATTATATTATAGTATTAAGCTCTTTATAACTAAGATAATAGCTTTATATAACTATGCTATAGGCAATATAGTAACTATAACTATTAGTAGTTATTAATCTTATATAATAGCTCTATACTAATCTTTTGTAGACTTCTAAGTATACTAATAGGCGAAATAAGCTTATAGATAAGGTCTGTAAGTATATTACTAGTTATAATAAGCTATTTAGCTTTAAGCGCGATTAATCTAAAACTGCTATATCTAAGTTAACCTCTAAGCATAAGAAGAAAGCTACGCTAGTTATACCTTTATAACTCTATTTAGATTCTTTTAGTTAGAAAATAGGCTCTAATAGAAAGTTGCTCTTAATTAATTTAACCCCTTTAAAGGTATCTGCCTATTAAGCCTCTATTTAAGATAAGAAAGAGAAGGAATAGACTAAGATACCTGCTAGTAATTATTCTAGCCTAAGCTCTAGTTCTCTAGAATCTAAGTATAGTAAGTAGGCTAAGCCTTCTAGTAGTAAGACTAATAAGCTTAATAGCGTATTTAGTAATAAGAGTGCTTTAATCTTAGCTAGCTTAAACTTTACTACTTCTAGTATAAATATAAAATTAATTTATCCTAGTTATGCTACCTCTTCTAAGCTAGCTTAAGCTATATCTAGTAGCTCTATTTAGCATTCTACTAATCTAGAGTTAAGTCTCTCTTTAAGCAGCTTGCGTAGGCCTATTTATTCTGCTCCTCTTATGCCTAAAAAGATACCTAGAGAGAAGAGAAGGAATAAGGCTACTCTAACTAATCTTTATAGATTAAATTCTTCTTTTACTTCTAAGGCAGTAGGCTTAAGTAGATTAAACAGTAGCTTTTATAGCACTAAGCTAATTATTTTAATCTCTAAGCCTTCTAAGTTATCTGCTAAGCAGATTCTAGATGCTACTAATATTTAAAACGCTCTCTCTATAGAGGCGCAGTATAAGCTTCTATCTTAGTTTAAGCAGAAATACTTATTTAATACTCTGCCTATCGTTATAGGCAATACTAGATAAAGCATTATTAATCTAACTAGCTCTAGTCTAGTAAAGAAAGGTTAATAATAGTAACTCTAATCTAGAGATAATAAGATTAGAAGCTAAGGTAAAGAAGCTTATAGCTTATACTGCTACTACTTAACTTAATCTTAAGATATTTACTTAGGCTAAAGCTAATAAAGCAGCGCGCGTAAAAAAGCTTCTTATTAAATAAGAGATATGCTTTGCAAAGAAGAAGGCTAATTAAGAGGCGTATCTAAAGAATATTTCTTAATCTGCTATAATTAAGTCTATTAAGACTAGTACTGCAGTAAAGTCTTATAAAGATTAATTAAAGCGTTCTGCCTTTAGAGAGACTAGGTAAGGTCTAATTTACTCTTCTTCTTAAACTTCTTAGTAGTCTTAGCAGCTTTCTAATGCTAATTCTTAAGTTTCTAGATTAGTTAAGTTAAATCGTTAGCTTACTGCTGCTGCCTAGAGTTAGAGTGCTTATAATAATTAACTAGCGCTAACTTCTTCTACTTCTAAGTTTAGTAATAGCAATTAAGCTAATTATAGTAGTACTACTATCTCTTTAACTAGTAGTAAGAAAGGTTATGCTACTTAGTACTTCTACTCTACTACTTAATCTATTCTTCTTTAAGCTTCTTAGTATAAATAATTCTACTACTAACCTTTTTCTTATTATAAATTTAGTAGATTACTTTAGCTATAGCTACGCTAATTACTACTTATTAGATAATAAAGATATGCGTTACTTTAAGTAGAGTAATAAGCTTTCTTTTATTCTATATAAGAATAAGATAGTAAAGTAAGAGAAGCGTCTTAATTACTATAGAGTTACTAAAGATTTACTCTCTACTGCTTTAGATATTTATAATTACTACTATATCTTAGCTTAACTTAATCGTAATAAGCATTATACTTCTATACTTTTTATTATAGAGAATTTGCTATATTTTATGCAGATAGCTTTAGACTTTCTTAACTAAGTATCTCTATTTAATCTTCTTGCTATTAAGTAAACTTTTTCTTTCTTAACGCTTTAGGCGTAGTTTTTCTTACTTCTTATATAGATATGCTAAATTAAATAATCTTTTTAGAGTAGTAGATAGTTAAAAAGGCCTCTTTTTGCTCTACTTAAGCTTTCTTAGTCTTAAAGGCTCTTTTTAATAGTAATTAAGCTAATGCTATTATATCTTACTGCTATTAACTATAACTAATCTAACTATATTCTTAAGATTTAGAAGCTACTTAAAGTAATTAAATTATTAATAGATAAGAGCTTTAGTTAGTCTATCTGCTAGCATTTTCTTTATTAGTAAGTACTCTACTAAGAATAATTCTTTTGCGTATTCTTATCTAAGCTATATATTTTATATATTAATATATTAAAGATAGGTAGTAATTTACTTATTTTAACTAATAATAAGTCTAATTATTTGCTAGTTATTACACTAAATCTTCTATAAATTGCCTAGATTAAATATAAGTTTATTAAAGAATCTTTTTAAGGCTATAGTTTTCTTTGTAACATGCTTAAGTGCAATAAGCTTAGCCTTAGTTATAGAGGTTATTACTATACTTTGCTAAGCAGCTTTCTATAAGATAGCTTCTCTAAAGAGTATAGCTATATATCTATAAGATAAGCGCTAGGTAATTAAGTTATCTACAAATAATACGTCTCTATATATTATAAGGTTAGAACTATTATAATTGCTGTATTAGATCGCTTTCTATTATATATAATATAGATATATAATAACTTAATTAATTATGCCTTATATATATTTAGCTAGAATTAGTTAGATAGTATAACAGCTTTAATACTGCAAAAGCTATATCTAAGTATAGTATTATTATAGTATATAATGCTAATCTAACCTTTTTCTAGTAAAGCTTAACTTCTTACTTAGTAGCTTCTTTCTTAAACTTCTTAAGCTCTTCTAATAGTAGAGAAGTAGCTAGAAAGATTCTATTAATTAAGTTAAACTTCTTTGCAATCTTCTTAATGTAGGTATTATAAACTAGCGTAATTATTCTCTTTTCTTAGTTTCTAATAATTCTTATGCTTAAGAACTACTCTGCTAGCTCTTATTCTTATATCTTATACTTTAAGGTAATATTGCTCTATACGTCTTTTGCAAAGGCTTTATAAGCCTTATAATATAGCAAAAGAATATTATTAATATAGAAAAGTATTAGAACTTTCTTATCTTAGTTAAAGAAGAGATATAGTTCTTCTTTTAATAAGATAAGACCTAATAATTAAAGTGTTTCTAAGAACTTCTTATACTATAGTAGTAGTAAGTCTCTTATACTATAAAGTGCTTAATTAAGCTTAACGTATATTCTAGGTTTCTTAAAACTATTAGAAAGCTTATATAGTACAGAGTTCTTCTTTATAATTGTTGTATTAAGGAATACTTCTATTATATTATTTTATATAACTTCTAGATTAAAGTAAGTAGCTATAGCTATTGCTACTTAAAATAATCTTACTGCTAAGATTACTGCGTAGGTTAAATTAAGCAAGTCTTTTTCTTAAAGATCTTCTTATATAACTATACGTGCTTTGCACTTAAGAGTAGCATACTATCTTAATTAAACTTATAGATTTATACCTACTTTAATAGAATAGGTTAGATTATTGCTTCGCTTATTAGCTAAATTATCTAGGTATCTTTCTTATAGAGCTGTTTAATCTCTTATCTTATTATAGCTTTAAACTATACCTTATATTTATATTAGAGAAATTGTTTCTAAGTCTTAAGTAGGTCTAGAAGCTCGTTTTAGTGCAGTTAGGTTAACTTTAGTATTTAATTAGTTAGAGTAGCTACTATAATTATAGCGTTTATAGATTTATAACTCTTTTAATTATCTTATGCTCTTCTTACGCTTAGTAAGAAGATATTCTAAAAGTTAGCCTATAAACTATTATTATTATCTAGATTTATAATTAGTACATATACTCTAGTACCTATACTTTCTATCTAGTTATCTTAATTGCTATCTCTTCTTCTTCTACGCAATAGCAAGTAGATACTTATTTCTTAATTATTTTCTAGCGCTTTACCTTATTACCTCTAGCTTATTCTCTAAGTGCGCAGAGTTTATAGCTCTATTATACTTAGATTAGAAGTAGTTATTTGCTGCAATTACTAGCATGCTTAAATAAGTAACTAATCTGCTTTATCTAGAGTGTTTAAGTTAAGTTCTCTAGGTTAAGTAGTAGAGTAAGTAATACGCTGCAGTATTACTCTCTATAATCTAATCTAATTACTAGAGCAAGATAGGCTAGCTCTACTAGCTAGATACATCTACTATTAGCTATCTTCTTTTATACTTTAAGCATTAAGCTCTAAGTTTTTCTCTATATTATCTAGCTTTAGGTATAGATTCTAGAGTTGCAAGCTAATTTTAATCCTTTTAAAGATTCTACGTAAATTCTTAGTTAATTACTAGCTATGCTATTATCTTACGCAGTTTCTTTCTATATAACTCTCTAATTATTTAGTTAGCTAGCTATCTAATTAGTTTATATAATTAGTTTACCTTTAAGATTACTCTTAGTATCTCTTCTAATATTATTAGTTTACTGCTCCTCTAGATATAATCTATCTTTAATTTAAAGATCTAGATTATCTAGCTCGCTATTATGCAGAATATTAGTAATCTTAATAGCTAATTTCTTTTCTATATTCTTATTATTCTTTTCTTAAAAGAAATAACTTTTGTTAAACCTAATATTGTAAGTTATAATAACCTAGTTAAGTAAAGAGATCTATATTTTATAGATATTTAAGGCTTAATAGCCTACTAAGTATCTAATATAACCTCTAGGATTAGTTTTAAAAAACCTATATCTTATACTAGCTGCCTAATCTAAATTTAATAGATAGGCTTAATAGCTGTACGCATATATACTACTTTAATCTAGGCGTAGATTAGCTATTCTTAATTAAATGATAGCTAGTTCGTAGTACCTAAAGTATTATTAAAACTAGAAATTAAGAACCTTATTTAGTAATTAATATCTATATAGTGCTATTAAGCTTATTCTATAAAGCTAAGCAGCTGCATCTAGTATCTCTAGCTAAAGCTTATTAGGTAGATTCGCGCTTATATGCATTTTTATTGCCTTTATAATTATTTTCTATTCTATATGCTTAGCTAAGCTATTTAGCTTATAAGTATAAGATAGAGTAGCTTTAATAGTAATTCTATTTTTATCTGCTTATTTTCTTAAATCTTAATTATCTTCTCTATAGTTGCGTTACCTAATTACTATCTTAGTATATCTCTATAATTAAAAGGTTATATTTTATTCTTACTCTCTAGTAGTACCTTTTAATAACTTTTATAATCTTAAGCAGCAACTTTAATAGAAGATTATTATTCTTAATCTTTCTAGAATAATTATTCTTTATTAGCAATAACTATTATTCTTCTAATTATTCTAAATGCATATTAAATAAGTCCTATAAGATCTAATAGAAGAGATAAGGTAATCTCTCTTTTAGTCTTCTTAAGATTACTTATAAGGTATATGCTGTTGCATAATATTTATAATTAATTCTTCTAATACTAGTAATTTTAATATTTTATGCATGTTTAGTTAGAGCCTATAGTGCCTTTTATCTAAGATAACCTAATTATTAGTGCTATATTTGCTTATTACTACTTCTATTTTATAGATAATATAATCTTAGCATAGCTTTTATAATAGTAGAGACTAGAGAATAGAAAGACTTAATTAATTCTAAGAAGTTAAGGTTATACTTCCTAATAAGCATATAGAGTAACTTATTCTTAGCATAAAGTTACGGTATATTAAAGCGTTTAATCCTAACTAGTATACTAGATATTTCCTTAATCTTAAAGTCTTGCTTCTAAGATAATATTAAAGTAGAAACTCTTAATAATCTTTATATTAGTAAGTATAAGGTCTACTATATATAGCCTATTTAGGTCTAATTATAAGGTTTCTTATAATTTAAGTACCTATACTATTAATAGGCAAATGTTAGATTCCTGCCTTAATATACTCTCTATTTATAGCTTTAACAAACGTTCTCTTTTTAATTAGGCTCTAATTATTTACTAAGTAGATGCATGCTCTACTATTAAGAATTATAGATTAATATAGTAGATGCTAATTAAAAGTAGTGCTATAGACTTCTAGTAACTCTTTTATAAAGAGAGTTAGATTAATTAAGCTTGCTTAAATAGCAATAGAGTAATCTTTATCTAATCTTTTCTTTCTAGAGAAAGTAGACTAACCTAACTTCTTAATCTATTTGCAGAGATCTTGCTATTTAGGCTTATTATACTATTCTAAGATCTTTTTCTTATCTATATTATTAAGCTTAATTAGATTGCTAGAAGCTAATTCTGTTACTGCTGTTTAAAGCTTAAGATAGTTAATTAGTTTCTAGCAATAAAACTTATCTAATTAAAGCTTTTAAGAGTTTAGTTTAATACAGTAGGTATACTTTTAGACCTTTTTTAGTTTTTCTAGTTAAGCTACTCTAAGCAGTTTGCCTATTTAGAGTTAGTACTATAAAGATTAATAGTCTCTTTCTCTTTTCTGCGCTTCTAGATTACTTAGTTAGCATAGCGTTAAATACTATAGCAATATTATCTAATATTAGATTATTCTTTTCTAGAGATACTCTTTCTATAACTTCTGCTTATTTCTATTAGGCTTATTCTAGAGCATATTTTGCTATAATTGCTTTAAGAAAGTTAGTAAGAGTAATAGTCTCTTTAACTTCTAGAACGTCGTATATCTAAGCTTAGGTATAGAGAGTTTACTATTTATTAAACTACTTCTCTAGTCTAATTCTGCTATGCTTAGCTTTATTTAAGTAAGCTTAGTACTCTTATTTAATTTAATTCTAAGTTATAGCCTTACTTAAAGCTAGCTAATCTTTAAGCAGTTTAAGTTATAATTAGAGGCTTAAGTTATCTATCTAGAAAAGCCTAATCTAGATAGGCTTAAGAAGATCTAGTAAGACTATTTTTATAATCTAGTCTTAAAGATTTATAAGTATAGTAGCTTTTTAAGACTATTTAGTAGTAAGAACTTTCTATTATTAGACTCTCTTATTATAGTTAGCTAACAAAACTTTATAAGCTTTAATATCTTTAATATATTCTTATAAAGACTTTTTATAATTAGCTTTTACTTTATTAGTAGCTTTAATAAGAGAATCCTTTAGCTTAACTAGCTTAGTAGATAATTCTAAGTATAGAGAAGCGTTATTAAGAAGATTAGGCTATAATAGGCTATCTAGATTAATATAGTCTTATATTTGCTTTCTAATAGCATAAACTTTAAGCTAAATATACTATGCTAGCTAGTCTTTATAAGCTTAAAGAGTAACTATAGGAAAGAAAGTTTTATCTAGTCTATTTAGTCTATTTAGACTAATATTATTAGAATAATTTAAGAGGTTTAAGAGAAATAAGAGTAGTAGAATAATTAATTTAAGTACTTAGTAAATATAAGATATATAGTAGAGAATTAACTCTATAATCCTATAGCGCTAGGCTTATAACTGTTATAGCTAAGCAAACTTAAGAGAAAAGATTATATTAATTACTACTCTTCTAATATATTAGAAGAGCTAGCTTAAATATATAACTAGATTATAGAGAAACGTTAGTCTACTTTCTAAGCTTAGTTAGCTTAGTTATATAGATTAGTACTTTACTGTTCTTAGGTATTAATACTGCGATAGCTTATCTAAAGGCTTATAGATAATCTTAGTATAGTATAAGATATAAACGTTAATAATACTTATATTAATCTCTTACTACAGAGTTAGAAAAAGTTAGCTATTAGTTATATTATAAGGATCTCTTAAGCTTACTTCTATATTATATATAGATCTAAGGCTTATAGCGCTTATTTTAAATTAAGCCTTCTATATAGGTCTTAATATTAGAGAAGCAGAGATATTACTAAATATAGTAACTAAATTATTAAGAAAATTATAAACTATTATAAAGAAAAGAAAGAGTTATTACTAATAAATATACTTAGCAAAGTATATATTCTATTAGTTTACTAGAACTTAAAGATAGAAGTTAGACACGCTGCTAAGGTTAACGTACTAGCTTCTAATTATAGTAAAAGATAGCCTTATACCTGCTGCTTTATCTATTTAGATTCTAAGCTCTATAAAATATACAATCTTAAAAATAAGACTAGTTATAGCTATAAAACTAGGTTAATAATAAAACCTCTTTAGAAAGAGAATAATAATTAGCAAAAGTTTATTACTTTTTATAATATTACAGTTAGGCTTAAGAATAAATTTAAGAAAGAGTATATAGTTAGAGTGTTAGGTAGGCCTAAGCTACTCTATAAGTTAGTTTAGAAGAGAAAAGTAGTATCTAGCAGAAGCAGATTATAGTATACTACTATTAAGCTATTAGAAAGCATATTATAGTATGCTACTGCTAAGCTATTAGAAGGCTAGTTATAGTATACTACTATTATACTGTTAGAAGGCTAGTTATAGTAGGCTACTACTATACTATTAGAAGGCTAGTTATAGCAGGCTACTATTATACTATTAATAACTAGTTTGCATTTTAATATTCTTCTAACCTTACTACGCTAGCCTATAGATCTACTAAGAACGCAATATAAATAGACTTCTAATATAGTAAAAACTAGAACGTCTTTAAAGTAATAGTTCTATATAAAATTTTTAAAACTTTTTAATTTAGCAGATAATATTACGTATACTAACTTAACTAAAAAATAGTAGCTTCTTTACTCTGCGCAGTTTATAAAGTAGAAAGTAGTAAACTCTTAGATAAGAGCTTAAAATAGAGTCTTTATTTTTTAGCAGTAGCAGAAACTTTTAGAGTAAGGCGTCTATATCTAAGTAGTTAAATTAAATTAATAAGTTTGCTAAACTCTATATCTATATTATTTAAGATAAATCTCTATTCTACTCTGTTTCTATATCTATTCTCTTCTATTATTAGAGTATTTTAGTAACTTCCTTACTACTTTTAATTAAAAGTTTCTTAAATTAATTCTATTATCTCTAAGAGATTCTCTTCTTAATACGCGCATATACTATATAGAGCCTAGAGTATATTACGCATAAGCTTAGTAGTTTAATATCTAATCTCTACTATAGACTTAAACTTTTTCTTATTATATAATAGCTTAATTTAATCTAATTACATAATATATATAGTTCTTAAAGATATATCTGCCTACTAGACGCTACCTCTTATATTCTTCTATGCTAATAGTACTATAGAGATTATTCTGCAAATTAGTAGAATATAAATATAAGTATTTAAGATAATAGTTAAAAGCTAATGCTAAGAAGATTATAGTTACTATTTTCTCTTTAGAGATAGAATTATAGCTTTTCTACTAGAGTTTAAAATAATTATAGGAAGATATAAGTAAGGCTAAATATCTCTATCTTATCTGCTAATACGCTGTAATCCCTTATAGAGTCTAGATAAAAGAATACTAAAAGGCGCTTGCTAAAAAAGCTATTAGATTTAATTATCTAAACTATAGTAGCTTTACTAAAGAGGCTTTAATCTATTATCTGCTTCTAAATAAGTCCTTTATTAATTTCAAACTAAAAAGAATAGCCTTTGCTTTAAGCTAATATTTTCTTTATGCTAGAATAGTATTTCTCTTAACGCTAACGACTATAAGTTCTATATAGCCTATCTAGATTTTATTATAGAGAGTATATGTTCTATAGAGTGTAAGATATATATTCTAGCTCTATTCTTTAAAATAATCTAGGAATACTTTAGTCTTTTATAATATCTTTAGGCATTTCTTACTTAGTAACAGCAACTAAATAGGTAGAAATAGCTATTTTCTAATTAAATTTTAGCTTATATAATTCTAGGTTCTAGCTACTATAGTAATTTTCTTAATAAATAGAATATAACTATATTATAGCAGGTAATTAGCAGCTATATAAATTTATTAGGCTTAATTAAAGATTGCTCTATCTTTTCTCTCTAGTTTCTATCTTAAGTAGGCTAGTGCACTCTACTGCTGCTAGTAGCAGTTACTAATAAAAACTATGCTAGACCTTAGTTAGGCCTTTGCAGTAATATTACTTTTTAAAATAGATAGAATAATTCTATTCTTAACGTACAGGATAGCAATAAACTTAATTTACTATAATATTATAAAAGTATACTCTGCTTAGCAGAACGCATCTATAGTAGTAAACTATTAATACTTATTAATATAAATTATCTTAGCTATAGCTAGCTAGCCTTAATACTCTCTAATTATACTGCTAAGAGCCTATAAATAATAAGAAATATTTAACTTATTAATAATATTTACTATTGTAAGCATCTCTTATATAAGAGATAGTCTAAGTATAGTTACGTAATTTAGACTGCTAAGAACTAGTAACTCTATATAGAGAGCCTGCTCTTTAGATCGTATAACAAGATAATAAGTAATTAATATACTTAATACTTAGTTACTATATAATTGTATAGAATCTACTATCTATATGCAATGCGCGATAGATAGCCTATTTAATATAACTTTAATTTTATTTAAGTTAAGTTAAAAAAAAACTAACTAAGTTAAATTAACTAATTACTATATCTATCTTCTAACCTCTGCGTTCTGCTAATTTATGCCTTCTCTATTTATAAAGTTATTATTCTATTTACTCTTATTACTAGATAAGCTGCTATAATTATTGCTAATATCTTTCTAAGCATTCTTAATATCTTTAGCTAACTTTTTCTTATCTATAGTTTCTTTCTCTATAGCTTTAGGTAGTCTTTTATTATCTAAGCTTTCTTTGCCTATATTTATTTTATCTTAACTTCTAATTCTAGATATCTCTTTGCTTTAGCCTCCTCTAACTAGGCACTCCTATGCTTAATTCTTCTCTATCTATAGCTATTCTTTTTATATTTTTCGTATCTCTAGCCTATTATTCTTAGCCTAGTACGTTCTTATATATTATAAGGTAAGAATCTAACTAGTATTTCTTATATATAAAGTATTCTTTATATAAAGAAGACTTATAGAGCGCTGCTCTATGCTTAAATCTATAGCCTATTTTAGAGAAATATTAATTCTGTTTATCTAATTAGTTAAGGTATAGCTATCTAGGTTTTATTAGATATTTATTCTTAAATAGGTCTTCTATCTTATACTTAAGCCTCTTATACTATTTAAGATTCTTTATATAAATACTCTTATTAAGAATAATAAATAAGGCGCGCTAGAAGTTAAAAATAAGACTAAGCATAATATTTTTATGCCTAGCGTCTATATAAGTTGCTATAAGGTTAATAAGCTTAATCTATACCTTAGAGATAATTAACTTTATATTAGTGCTCTATAATAAGAGTACTATTCTACTATGCTGCATAGATATAGCCTTATTTATACGTGCAGAAAGTATGCGTAGAGAACTTAGAGACTAGCATTTTTTTACTAGTTCTAATAAAAGTAACTTATATAAATCTAGATAACTATTACTTAATTAGTCTACTTAGTTAACGCATATTAGAAGAAGAATGCTAGTATCTTAGATAAAGACTATACTTTCTATAATAAGATACTTATATTATTTAATATTTATTAGGTTTTTAGAAGCGTTACTCTAGTAGTAAGAGAGTAATATTTTAAGTAATATTACTAGTAAAGCTTACGTTAGAAAAACTACTATAACTTTAATAATAGTGCTGAGTATAATAGGTGTAATAAGTTTATAATTTATACTATTACTAATTAGCCTATCTCTCTATTTATCTTTACTCTAGTAAGATAATATAACTAATAATATAACTAATTTAATACGAAATTTCTTTGCGCCTACTAGACCTAGCGCTCCTTTCTTAGCTACGTTAAGTTTAAGAGATAATAACTATAAGATATTAATATGCCAAAGTTTTGTCTTTAATAGCTATTTCCTTACTCTCTATAGCTCTAATACTCTAAGTAAGCATCTTTAGAACGTAGCAAGATATAGTTTTTAATACTATTTAGCTAGTAAAGAATATAGATTAGTGTAGTAAGCAATAGACTTTATTTTTCTTATACCTACTATGCTAGTCTACCTAATTAATAATCTAAGTTAATTTCTTACTATTTCTATATTATAGTACTTAGCGTATATAAGAATATACTATACTTTCTAGATAGAGAAGCAGCTTTTTCTTTCTAAGTATTATAATTAATAATATAGTTTTATAAGAGCTTTAAACCTATGCTAAGCTAGTCTACTAAATTAAACTAAAGATATATCTCTGCATATAATTAATCTATTTATATAGCTACTCTTATATTCTGTATACTTCTAAACTTAATCTACTATAATAAATATATTTAGGCATAGAGAGCAAAGAAGAAGAAGAAGAATAAGTAGATAATTAAATAGATTTAACTATATATAGTTAATTAGTTAACCTATTATAGGCTTTTGCTTATATTAAATAGATATTATAATCTTTTTTTAGCTGCAGATCTACTAGTTTAATTTTAGATCTTTTATATTGCTTGCACTATATCTATCTTTAATCTCTTAAGACTTTTAATAAAGAATATGCTTCTGCTTTTAGGCTTTTCTAGCATTTAATTTTCTTACTCTGCTAGTTTTAATAATAGCTATCTTTGCACTTCTAAGCTTCTCTTAACTTTATATATATTACGCTAGTTTCTTCTAATAGTCTATTCTCTAACTTAACTCTTATTATTAAATACTCTGCTTTAATATCTCTTCTACTTCTCTATCTAGCGAGAATATCTATTATCTTTTATAGAAACTTAGAGAGGCTTCTTAATTCTCTAGTCTATAAGCATATTTAGAGACTTATAACTTAGTTACTTAAGCGTAAGCTAGTTATAAATACTTAAAATTATAGTAGAGAATATTTGTAAATTATGCTAAGTTTGTTATATACGCCGGCCTACGCTTATATATAGATAGAGTTTTATATGCTAAGTTATATTAGAATAAATTTAATTAACTATAGCCTAAAGAGTATCGTTAGGCTTAGTACTAAGAGTAATAAGTAAGTAGGCTGCAGCACTAATATGCTTTAATAATTTTAATTACTATAATCTTAGCAATCTATAGTTAGAGGCTATAATAGACTATTCTAGTCTTTAGAAGAAGGTTTGCGCGCTTAAGAAGCTATTTCTATAGATTTATATAACTCTTAGAGGCAGAGCTAAATTAAGAGCATTTATAGATTAATAAGTATACTTTAGATACTATAGTTTCTAGGCTCTCTATACGTTAAGAACCTCTTTTTAAGCAGAAATAATAATATTATAAATTATAAATCTCTTTACTAACTTAGCTTATTACTAATAAACTATAAATATCTTGCTATCTAACTACTAACTAGCTTAGCTATAAAGTTTAATTACCTAGTATGCAAACGAATTAGATAGTAAGGCGTAGAGTTAGTTAAGTAATTATACTTCTTAGTTTAATATAGTTACTGCTAAAGTAATTATCTTTCTCTCTAATTACTCTATATAGAAATACGTATTCTATCTTCTATTGCTAGTTACTATAAGTATACTTTCTTATTAAGACTAATTACTAGATTTACTCTACTTTCTTTACTATACTTCTAGCTCTTAATATTCTACTTCTCTATAATATACTATGCCTTTTTACTATTCTTTAAACTACTACTAAATAAGATTTTATTATTCTAAAATAATACTTTATTATTGTTAAACTGCAAAGCTTCTATTATAAGACTTTTATTATTAAGTAGTCTCTTAATAGCAAAAATATTGCTAGCAGATATCTTAGTATAGCTGTTTTACGATACTATAGGCTGTAAATCTAAGATATTTATAGTAAGATTATTAGCATAGTCTTTAATTTTAAATATTTAGATATAATTTATCTTTCTAGAGTTAGTATAGAGTTACTTATGCTAGAGCGTAAAGATATATTTATTCTTAAGATTATAATATATAACCTTTATTAATAAAAGGCAGAATTAAGAAAAGTAGAGAGCATTTATTAAAGAAATAAGAAAGAAGATACTAGTAAGAGCAGTTAGCGTATTATGCATTTTAATAGAGATAATATATAATTAAGAAGATAGCTAAAATAGATTAAGAGTTAAATTAACGCCTTTATAATTATTTTAGATACTAAAGTATATTTCTTACCTAATAGGCAATATAACTTCTATTACGCCTAATAAGTACTAAGCACGTATTAGACTTACTATCTTAGCAATAATATCTACTATATACTTAGATAAAGTTATAGCTATACTAGAATTATAATAAAATATTCGCTGAATAAATATAGTTAGCAAAAATAATAGCGTTAATCTTCCTCTAGTAGAGCGCCTTTTATAGTAGCTATAAAATTTAAATAAATAAAATATAGGATCTAGAAACTAATTTCGTTAATTACTATAATAAATAATTAGATATAGCATTATAGTATAATGCTATAATCTAATACTTACTTCTAACTATATTTGCGTTGCATTAGAATATAAGAATCTCTATAGTTTTCTAATATAATGCTGTAATATAATGCCTACTTCTAGCTATCTTAGTAATATAATATATTAAAACCTAAGTGCTACTATTATATATGCTCTTAGCATAAGAATATAAGCTAAGCTAGCAGAAATACTATAATAGCATAACGCTAGTATAAACTTACTTAGTTAAGTTATATAAAGAGTATATTATTAGTATCTTATACTTATACTATAACTTTAAAATCTGCTTCTCTAAAGCGTTATGCGCTCTATATATCTTATAGTTTTAGAGGTAATAGTAATGATAAAATAATTCTAATAAGAGATAGAAGCTTACTTATAATAAGCTACTTCTAGATCTAACTTAGACTAGAATAAGAGAAGAAGAGGTATAATAAGTAGTCTAACTAAAATTCTACTAACTCTTAGTAGTTTATCTTAGCAGCAAAAGCTTTTCTATACCTACTTATAAGAGTAGAACCTAAGTATCTAAAATATATACAGCTAAAGCTTCTACTATATAGGCTATCTTTTAATTATAGCTTAACTCTCTCTACTTAAGCTATATAGTCTAAACGCCTATTGTATCTAGCTATAGTTAATATCTAAATATCTGCTACTTTTCTTTCTACTAGTAGCTTCTAATAAGAAATAGATAACCTCTTTAATATAGAAGACTATTACTCTTCTAATAATACTATAAGCTTTAATGCAGATACGCTAGATAGATTTAGTAAGAATAATAGAGACGCATTATAACTTAAACTGCCTAAGCTTCTATTATATCTAGCTTATATTAATACCTAACTATCTATCTCTTCTATATATACTATATACTTAGATAACTAAGATAATAATAGCTATAGTAACTAAGATAACTACTCTTTATATCTGCTTCTAGAATATCTTTAAGCTTTTAAATAACTTAAGTCTCTATATAGAGGTAATTCTAAGTATAAACTTAAGCAGATTATTAAGCTTAGTAACTATTTTCTATAAATAGACGCTATAAGCTTTATATATTCCTTATACTATTAATATAGCCTACGTAGTCTTTAGTACTGCTCTTTACTAGATAATCTAATAAATAGCTCTTTAGCAGAAAGAACGCTTAGAAGCCTCTACTATGCTAAGATAACTAAGAAGAATATAATTATATAGAGTAGCAAATAGGTATAGGTTAGGTTATAGTTAAGTATTATATAATATAAACTCTAAATTAACCTAACCTATACCTAAACTTTCTAGCTAGAATAAGTATAAGTTAGGTTATAATTACGAATATTTAGGTTATAGTTAAGTTTATAGTATATAGGTATATATAGGTCTTAGTTAGCAATTTTTTCTTTATAGTAGAAGTAATATTTTAGTAACGCAATAGTTATTATAGTTATTTATTATAGTAGAGACGTATTTATATTCTAAACTTCTTAATTATGCAGAGAAAGTAGCTAGCGCTTATGCTGCGTCTATATTTAGACTTATAGAGACTTTTATATACTTATTTAAGTACCTGCTATTATAGCTTAGAAATAGTAGCAATATAAGTAGCTTCTTATAGTAGCGTATAGTAAGCTTACTATACTTTATATAAAGTTTTAGTTTTATACTTATATAAGTACCTGCTAGTATAGCCTATAAATAGGTTTAATATAAGTAGCTTCTAGTAGTAGCGTATAGTAAGCTTGCTATCCTTTTTCTAAATAGTAACGCGCTTAGCATATATTACATTAATATTATAGTCTAGAGATATTAGCATATATTAATTAAAGTATAATATAATATACTCTTAAAGTAGCTAATAAGAAAAGCCTCTAACGTCTCTTAGATTACGTTAATTATAACTCTCTAAAATTAAAAATTAGGCTTATATTGCTAGGTAATCTCTCTAATAGAGCAGTTAAGCAGAGCCTTAGAAATAAGTATTTCTATTAACTTCTAATATTAACAGATCTATCTTAGAGATATAGCTAGGTATAGTAAGTAGTTAGATATAATAATAAGCTATAATAATATACTGCCTAGCTTATAGCAATAGGCTTTCTTACTGCTAGCTTTAGCTCTTCTAGTCTTAGTATTTATTAAAGGCTTAGTGCTAAGTTTAGAGATCATTAAGTTTCTTACGCGCAGCTATAGAAGCGAGGTCCTTGCTGAAGCTCTTTGCTACTAACTCTAGCTAATCTCTTCTTCTTAGCCTTAGTAGCGCTAACTCTTAACTTAGAAGTTTTTAAAGTTTTCTTTTAACGCAGAGGCTACTCTTTAAAGTTGTTATTAAACTCTTCTTCTTTATTATTATTAGCAGAGTTCTTATTACTACTAATTTAAGAATCTTTAATATTAGTAGGCGTAGAAATCTTAGCTAAGATAAGTATAATAGGAGTCTCTTTCTTATTATTACTGCTGCTAGAGGCTAATACTTAAGAAGATATATTAAAATATATTAAAAAATTTAAAGAAGTTATAATAGTAGTATATAGAGAAAACCTAATAATTTAAATATCTATATAGATCTACTAGCGTGCGTAGACCTCTGCTAGCGCAAAAGTAATAAAAAGCTCTAGTTTTAGATCTGCTACTTCTATGCAGAGCTAGATATAGAATAATAAACTATAATAATTTATAAGCTAATAGTTTAGAGTCTACGCTTTCTTCTAGCACTAGTTTTATTAAGATATAGCTATTTTAGAGCAAGATATTCCTAGTTAGAGAGATAAAAACCTCTTTTTTTAGAAGTTTTATTTATCTCTTACCTATTTATAAGCGCTATAGCCTCTGCAGCGCAATGCACGTCTCTATATATAATAAGAAACTATAATAATAAATAGAATAATAGTACTTACTACTAGCTTTTATTTTATACTAATTTTAGCTTAGTCTAATATCTAGAGAATTTAATATTATATTATGCAGAGTTATTAAACCTAGTAACTGCGCTAGTATAGCTTTTAGATAGCAGCGCATAGGCTATAACTTTATATTCTTAACTTTCTAAACTTTAGGTTAGCTACTTCTCTACTACTAGATTTTATTATATACTTTTATTATGCTACTTTATAATATAGCATAGCATATACTTAAGAAGGAAGACTTAGATATACTAGAGAGTCTACTGCTAAATTATAACTCTACTATTTTAGAAGAATTTTAGTTTTAATAAGTAAGTTAAGATTAGTAAGGTATTATTATAGCATTTTATAATAGCATATGCTAATATAACTAGAGATTTCAGTTAAGACTAGATAAAGTTAGTTAGATTCTTATGCTCTATAGTTAAGAAGTTAAGCGTAGCTACTCTACTAACTTTACTATTAATTCTAAGCGTAAACTAAGTACTACTGCCTATGCTATAGCTTAGAAAGAGCGTGCTGCGCTAAGATCTAAAGAAAAGAGAGTACTTATAAAAGTAAAAGATACTAACTAAGCTATAAAGAAACATCTTAGAAAGCGCATTAGAAAAGATTTTCTAGAGTATAATTCTAATATACTATATAAGAGTTAGCCTAGAAAGATTAGAGATATATATAAGGCGCTTATAGAAAAGCGCTTTAGATAGAAGTCTAGTAGTAAGTTATTATATATCTTTATTATAGTTAAATGCTTACTCTACTATAGCTAAGTAGCTAAAGAATACGCTAATAAACGCCTATAAGAGATAGAATAATATTAAGTAAGAAATTAATCTATGCGCATATTAGCTAACTTTTAATAAAGCTAATAGAGCTCCTGCTAAGAAAGTTAAACGCTCTAAATAGAGTAAAAGCCTAAACTCTGCTAGGTATCTATTTAGCTCTAGTAGCGTTCTTAAGAAGATTATACGCTAAGAGTATAAATTAGGCCTTAAAAAGCTTTAGTCTAAAGAGTTTAAGAGTAAGGCTAAAAAGAAGAAATAGCAGAGATTTTATAGAAAACTTTCTGCTAATAACCTTAAAGTTATAAGAAATAATAACTAGAAGTAAGTTTATTATATATACTTATTATATATAATAACTAATACTGCTAGGCTACGCTACTCTAAGTATATTAAGAAAACTAGTAAGTACGTTCTAAATCTAGACTATAAGGTCTAGGTTAAAGATATAGATAAGAAGAAATTTAAGCTTAAGAAGTACTTAAGTAGGCTTCTAGATAACTATAGACTAGATAGCAAGCTTAGTAAGAAGAATAAGAGTAAAGAAGAAAAGCCTAAGGTAGATAGTATAGAAGAAGCTATAGTAATTAAAGATAAGAATTTAGAATTAGAAACTAAAGAGGCATTAGACTTTAAGAGGTTCTTAGACTAGCTAAGTTCTAAAATAGCTAGTGCTTTAAATAAAGTATAAGCTTAGAGGCATAATACTAAGCTATTATCTAAGCTAATTATTATAGAGTAATACTTAAAAACTCTACTAGCTTCTAAATACGCTGCATCTTAATATACTAACTATAACTCTTATACGCATATAATATAATTACTAATGCATATTATGCTAAGTAAGCGCAGAGAGTTATAACTCTTATACGCCTATAATATAATTGCTAATGCATATTATGCTAAGTAAGCGTAGAGAGTCTATATATCTATGCATATATCTGTATCTGCTTTATACTTATTATTAATAACTTATAACTTAGCATTTTAACTTATAGTCTATATAATTTTAAAAATCTATCTACTTATATAACGCCTAATAAATATAACTACTCTTATATTATTATATTCTATTATTATAAGAATATCTGTTCTATTAGCTAATATTACTAAATTATTTCTAGAGGTTCTAGAAATCCTATATAGGCTAGAGCTTAGAGCTTTCTCTCTCTAATAAGGAGGCAATATAACTATGCTCTAGATTCTCTATTAATCTAAACTAGATGCTAATATAGAGTTATTTGCAGCTTAGGATAGCTAGTAGAATAATACTTATTATAGCAGAAAGAAGTTAGAACTTAGAAATCTACGCTAGAACTCTACTATACGTATAGCTACTATATAGACCTATTTTAAGTAGTATACTTATATTAGCACTAGCTAACTATATATTTACTGCCTTAATTGCAAGTATATTCTATAATACTTAGCTATCTAAATAATTAGTATAACTTATCTTCTTAACTATAAAGCCTTAAACCTATGCAATAATATTAATATTCTAGTCTATTCTATAACTAGAACTTAAATTTTAACAAAATAATAGTAATAATAAAATCTTATTATATCTTACTTAACTAACGCATTTAAGCATAAGCTTATCTGCATATTTATTAATAATAACTAGTCTTTCTGCATAGTTAACTAAGTCTTATTTAAACGCTTTATATACTTTCTCTAGCTAGACGCTATAATAATAAGCTATTATAAACTCTATAAGGCTATTATAGAATAGGCTAATATTGCTAAGGTATAATATCTTTCTTCTATAGGCATAAAGATAAAGCTATCTATTGTATTAGATAGGTAAATAGCAGATAATTATCTAGCGTTTCTTATAATTACTAGTTACTATATTAATAATAACTAGCAGCTTACTAAGAAGCTGCTTAATTTTATCTTGCTTCGTAGGAGCTATACTAGTATTGCTATAGTAACTAAGCTTATAAAGACTCTTAAGTCTACTTAAATAACTATAAAACTTCTAGCTATTATAAGCAATAATGCAGAAAATAATAGTATACTTACCTCTAACTTAGAGTAATAGCTTCTAGAGAATAACTTTATCTAGAACGCAGAAGAGAATATAATTATATATCTCGCCTACGTAATTAACCTTATAGTATAGAATATTATTAAGTATCTAAAGCTAGCAGTATCTTATAATATTAAGAAAAGCTTAGAGACTATAGCAGTAGCATATTTAGAATATATATGCTAAGATATTAGTCCTAAACTTACTTTGCAAAGTAGATTACTCTTTATTATATGCTTTTATTATATACTAATATCTATACTAATCTAAGCTTGCTATATAGCTATTAATTTATTGCCTTAGCATTTTAAGCAGTTTATAGCTTTGTAATTAGAATTACTCTTAATAGCTTACCTATCTATAATACGCAATAATAGTATAAGATAGAATTCTATATATAATATTATTATAGTATTAATACATGAGAATAGTAAAGTACTAATCTACGTAACTAAGCTAACTAAGCTTAGAAAGTAGACTAACGTTTCTCTATAATCTATTTGTATATTTAAGCCGGCTCTTCTAATATATTAGAAGAGCAGTAATTAATATAATCTTTTCTCTTAAGTTTACTTAGCTATAACAAATATATATAAGCAAGCAATTTAATTGCAACTATATATTAATAGATAGCTAGAGAGTAAGATTGCTTATAGACTAACTACCTTCTAGGCAGATTCTTATAGCTATAACGACGTTAATTAGAGAGATCTCTAAAAGCTCTAACTAGAACTAAGTAAGTAGAGGTATATATAGTTAATTACCTGCTTATTTAGTAAGTTTAAAGAAGCTATATCTACACTTAGCAAGAATAATGCGCCTTAAGTTAATAATATATAGCTTATATATAACTAGCTATTTAATTTTCTAGATAATATTAAATCTAGCCTAGAGGAGGATAGCGTTAAGATAAATAGTACTCTATAGCTAGACGTTGTTAGAGCTGCTGCAGAAAAGAGTTAAAAGAAACTAAAGAAGTATTATTCTTAAATAGCTAATAAGAGAGAAGTTATTTTTAATATAGCAACTATATTAGATCTAGGTAAGAAGCTTATAGTATATAAAGTATATTTATTATACTATTTTATTATAGTGCTAACTTACTATAGTGCTAGAACTTATTATAAGAGCTATACTATAAATATACCTACTAAGAACTATTTCTGCAATATCTTAAACGCTACGACGCTCTACTAGCAAGAACTTCTATGCCTGCACTAATAAATAACTTATAATAATTACTTTTAAAGTAGTTTTATAAGCTACTATTACTTTTGCAGTTACTATCTAGTAGCTTCTTAGCTACTACTAAAGATAAGCCTCTATCTACGCAAGATAAGAAAAAATCTTATCTTATAATGCCTATAATTAAGCCTTCTAATAATAAGGATAGCGTTAATATGCTAGTATAGTAGAAATTAAATAAAAGTTTATATTCTTAGCTTACTTAAGTTACTAAGAATATACTAGCAGTGCAGATTACGTAAGTTAGCATAGAGTAAGTATTTAATACTATAAAGAAAATAATTAGAGATTGCTAGCATAGACTAAACGCTTAGTCTATCTAAGATATTATAATTCTTAAATATAAGATAATAAACAAGAAAAAGTATAAAGATATTAAGGTAGAGAAGAATTTAACTATACTTATTCTCTTAGTAATAAGCAACTTATTACCTTCTTTATCTCTAGCAGATAATACTCTGCTACTAGATAAGAAGATAGATAATCTTCTTATATTACTATCTTCTATTTATGCGCTAGATAAGAGTAAAAGTATATATTAAAGTAGTATAGAGAAAGATAGAGATAATAATGCATATATTATATAATAGGGGCCTTAGTACTTCTTTGCATTGCGCCTAGCTACTATAGAAATAAGTAAGGCTATTATGCTACAGCTAATAAGCGTAATAAAGAAGCATAATAATAGTATAGTTAGCAAATAATATATTTCTTATATTAATTATAATATTTACTATCTTAACTAAAAATATAATATAATAATTGCATAGGATAAATAACGTATATATCTTCTAGAATTAACATAATAATTACATAAGATAAATAACGTATACGTCTTTTAAAATAAGCTTAGTTTACTTATAACTTATTAAGTACTCTAAAACTTAACTATAACCTAACTTTATAGTAGAATAACTTAACCTAGACTTAACTTTATTATATAATACTTAACTCTAACTTATATAGTCTTAGCATTAACTTAATCTTAGTTAACCTATACTTAACTATACCTTAACTTATACCTATATATAAGTTATCTATACTTATTTGCTAGCCTGTAATTATAGATTCTATTAGACTTAGAATAGTAAGAATTTTTCTTTACTATTATATAAAGTAAAAAGTTCTTAATATATAGACTAATTATTATATGCAGAATCTACGTTCTCTAGGTAAGAATATACAAAGCATTATTATAGACTTAACTCTAGATAATATATATAGCAGCAATAATAAATTAGATAGTCTATAAATTAGAAAGTAGCGCTAAGAGATTCTTAAAATGCATAAGAGAATAGATAAATAGTAGTTCTTTTTAGCAGCTTACCTTAGTATTAAGATTCTTTTAACTTATAATCTAAGCCTTAAAGCTTATATATAAGATTTAAATTACTTACTATAGATATAACTACTATTAGTCGCTAATAATATAAATAGAAATAATAAGCATTTTACTAAGAAAATGTTACTAGCGCTTATAATATACACTATAAATATATATTCGAATAGCAGAACTGCTTATTAAAAGCATAATAGAGAGTATCTTATCTATATCTTAGCTAGGCGCAGAGGTATTAGATATTCTTAATAGGTATAAATAAAAAGAGGAGAAAGATTACTATTATATAAGAGATAAATAGTAGTTTGTAGACTCTCTAAAGAGCTTTATATAGATTCTCTTAGTATAAGGTTTAGAAGTATTAAGCATGCTTCTAAAGTACCTAATATTAGAAGAAATTATAGAAGTACTAAGCTACTTTATGCGTATTAATACTTAGAAACTACTTACTAATATCTACAGCAGCTTTTTAAAAGTTATTACTTAATTAGCTATAGCATATTATATAACTCTATTTATTACTTACTTATCTTAGTTGTATAATAATCGCATAGCTTTCTTAATACAATAATCTTCTCTTCTCTTTTATTTCTGCTATTTTATTCTATATCTAATATTAGCCTAGTATCTTTGCTTACTAAGTATACTATTAAGGTAGTACTTATTTAGCTCTTAGCTTGCTTATTGTATATAATTACTTTATTTATACTATAATCTTTTCTCTTATTTTCTTCTCTATAGATTGCTAGAATATATATAGCTAGCTATAAACAACCTATATATAGAGTTCTATTAATACAAACTATTAATTTGCATAAAGAATTTAACCTTATTTCTTAAGTATTTATTAATTCTAAGGTCTAAGTTCTTTAATTTAGCAAGAATTTTAATTAGTTTAGTTTCTGCAAATACTCTAATTATATTTTAGAAGTTATTAGTCTTCTAGACTTTTCTAGAGTATAACTCTTAATATATCTGCTAGCGCATACGTAGACAAAAGACTAGCTAGAGAAGTAGCTATAAGAGAAAGCTTAAGTACGTATAGAGTGCCTACTTACTTTATTATAGAACTAGTTAGAGATGTAGTAGATATAGCAGATATTTAAGAAGCAATTATAGCTAAATCTAAAGCTTTATTTATAGTCTTTTCTCTTACCTAGTATTAAGATAATTTTTTTATCTAGCTTATAGAATATAATATTATCTATCTTAGTTAAAGAGCAGCTAGGCGCTGTATACGTTAAGAGAGAATAGTAATCTTAAGTCTATACTAGAGAGTATCTATAAGGTCTTTTAGATTATACTATAGAATCTATTAGAAGAGTATATAGAAATATAGAACCTTATAGTAAGAAATCTATAATGCATAGGCTATGCTAGGTATACTATAAAGCTACTAGAATATATTATAAAGATGCGTAAGGCTAAGATAAGAGAGACTAGTCTTCTTTAGCTGCATTTATAGCATATACTTACTAGTATATACTAGGCGAATAGATAGATAAAGAAAGCTATAGAGCTACTAGAGTATATTATTAAGATATAGAAGACTATGCTAGCAGAGACTTACTCTAATTAGCTAGTATTATAGTATACGCTTACTAATATATATTAGGCTAATAAATAGATAGAGAAGGTAGTAGTATTACTAGAGCATATTATTAAGATATATAAGACTACGCTAGTAGAAACTTACTCTAATTAGCTAGTATTATAGCATAAGCTTACTAGTGCGTACCTTTCTAATAGATAGATAAAGAAGGCTATAGCGCTACTAGAGCATATTATAAAAGTATAAGAGACTATACTAGTAGAGACTTATCTTAACTAGCTAGTATTATAGTATATGCTTGCTAGTATATACTATGCTAATAGATAGATAAAGAAGGTAGTAGTACTACTAGAGTATATTAGAAAAAGTAAAAAGTATCTAGTTAGTAGTATTGCTGCAATTTGCTATTAATTTAATAAATATAACGATTTAATAAAGTTATCTTAGTTACTTTTTTCTAACGTTAAGTTAATATTAGAATAGTCTAGTTACTATTCTCTACTATTTAGCACTATATAGCTATATTGCTTAACTATACTTAGTTATTAGACTTAGTATACTAAATATTCTATATACTCTATAAAGAGCAGAAGAGGTAGACTACGTTAGTTACGTATATTTTATAGATAGTCTAAGTTCTTCTATATAAATATAGCTGTAGCTATTAAGCTTACTCTATCTATAATCTAGTGCTATTAGAGATAGAGTCTTATATCTATAACTATATATAAGCTAGTTCTGCATAGTTAGTAACTATATAAGATAGTATTATTACTCTAGAAACTATAGCAGACTTAATACATTTCAGAAATATAATTATATAGCTATTAATTGCTAATTTGCTCTGCATTATCTATTTAACTATTACATAGTACTATATAGGTTAGAGCAGTTTATCTCTTCTTTATATCTTTCTACTAGAGCGTCGCAGTCTTCTAGCTCTAATTTCTATTTATCTTTCGTTAGCGCTAGGGCGTATATAATGCAATTATCTATTGTATATTCCTCTGCTAATATAGCAAACTTATTCTACGTGCTGTCTATTATAATGCTCTAACCTTTCTCTTTATTCTAAAACTATACTTGCTTATCGTCGTTATATGTTATACTTTCTATAAAGTTATTAGCTTTACGAAACTCTCTAAGCAATATATCAGTGTATTTTCTCTAATAATTTGCGCAGTTATACTCTAGTCTCTTCCTGTTATCTATTAGCTTTTGCTCTTATATTATATTAAGCATCTTATCTCTCTCTTATTAGCCTCTATATCTTTCTTATTACTATAACTAGTTCTATACTTATCTATAGTAAGAGTATTATCTTCTTATTTCTCTGCGCAATTATAGTCTTCTATTAATATATTATATTATTGCTACTTATTATCTATATATTTTATAAGAATGTTATTAACGTTGTTATTATAATAGTCGTCTAGCATAGTAATATTAGATCTAGAGTTTTTAATATAGTTTGCGTAT
>NW_001884595.1:127427-142484 GCF_000146915.1 Parastagonospora nodorum SN15 | reverse complement strand
TTAGAGTTACTATTATTAATCTTCTTTACTAGATTAGAGCTAGTTAGATTAATAGTGCTCTATCTAGTATTGCCTATAATAATAAGCAGAGTATTAAATAAGTATTTCTGCTTAAACTAAGATAGAAGCTTATGCTGCGCTTCTATAGAGAGAGCATTTTAAATATTAGCAGTATTTAAAATCTGCTTAGTAGATAACTTAGAAAGCTTAGAGATTAAAATAATTAGCTTAGTGCTATAAAGGCTACTATTTAATCTACTTAAGCTTACTGCCTTATAAGTAAAAAAAGAATTTAATCTATAAAAGTTAGTTAGAGTAGCCTTATTTCTTCTCTTCTCTCTAGGTACCTTATTTAGGTATAAGAGAAGTAAAATAAATAAGCTTATATAAGCTACTTAAAGAGAGACTTAACTCTAGATTAGTAGAATACTAAATAGAGCTACTAAGTATAGCTTAAGCTAGTTAAGAAGAGATAGCATAACTAGAATAAATTAATTTCTTATTTATGCTAAGAAAGGTATTAATATAACTTATTTAGTTATTAAAAGTAACTAGAGTATTAAGATTAAAGCTAGCTAAGGTTAAAGCGCTCTTATTATTAAATAGCTTATTAAGTATACTAGTCTTATAACTAAAAGGCTTAGCTTACTTACTACGCTTAGATTCTAAAGAACTAGAGCTTAGGCTAAAAAGATTACTAGTAGGTACTATAGTCTCTTTCTTCTTCTTATTATCTTAAATAGAGGCTTAGTAAGCAAATACCTTTAAAGAGGTTAAATTAGTTAAGAGTAACTTTTCTATTAGAGCCTATTTTCTAACTAAAAGAATCTAAATAGAGTTATAAAGGCGTAAGTAGCGCAGCTTTCTTCTTACGCTTAGAGATTAACTTAGATATAGTAGTTTTAGATTAGTCGCGCTTAATACTAGATAGCTTATTATAACTAGTAATATACTTATAGACCTTATCTATAAGCTTATTTTGCCTATTAGTATACTTAGAAGTCTATAAAAGATTAGTATAGAGCTGCTATATAAGATTAATAACTACTAATAGTTATAGTAACTATATAGCTTATAGCGTAATTATATAAAGATATTATCTTAGTTATAAAAGTAGTATAAGGCTATAGTATAATTAGTATAAGAAAGTAACTAAAATAAGATAAGAAATATACCTTAGAATATACTGCTTAGAATTATAAGTAGTATAATAACCTAACTTACTATCTTTATTAATATATTTAAGCTTATTCTTAGTTAAGTTACTTAACTACTTAAGAATATAATTAGTATAAAGGCTCTTATAGAGTATACTACTAGAAGGCTTTAATAAAGTATCTAGAACTAGATTACTCTTCTTAGAAGCTAACTTCTACTAATTAATTTAAGCTAAAGCGCATATACTTTTTAAATCTAATATCTTAGAAGAATAAGCAGTATAAGTATTCTTAAGATTCTTCTTCTATACTAAAGTAGCTATTTTTCTTTTTTACTGTAAAATAGCTAAGTTAGTATAACTAATAGCCTAGAGTTTAAGATAATTATAATGTAGAGTATGCATAAGATACTTAAGTACTTCTTAATTAGTAAGACTTACTAGAGCTATAGTTAGTAAGTTAAATTCTTAAAGCTAAGTAGTAGAGTATTAAAAGATTATAAAGCATAGAATAAAGATATTAATATTGCGCGCGCTAAGACTAAATGCATAACTTAACTAATTTCTATAATAATATAATAATAAATAAAAGCTTACTCAATTACGCAATAGGCTTAGCGCAGAAGTAGAAAAATTACTTATTTATATAATAACTGCGTAACGTTATCTTAATTAAATAGAGTAATTAAGATAGAAAGTATATTATAGTATTAATATATAAGAATAGTAAAATACTAATCTATGTAACTAAGCTAACTAAGCTTAGAAAGTAGACTAACGTTTCTCTGTAATCTATTTATATATTTAAGCTAGCTCTTCTAGTATATTAGAAGAGCAGTAATTAATATAATCTTTTCTCTTAAGTTTGCTTAGCTATAATAATAATCTTTTCTCTTAAGTTTACTTAGCTATAATACTACTCTTTTATATAAGAAGAAGTATAAAAGTAAGAGTAAAGCTCTTAATCTTTAATAGCGCTAAGAGTATTATAGTAGTGCTATCTTCTAGTTCTTCTATAAGTTCTATAAAGCTTAAGCTTAAGAAGTAGTCTATAAGTAAAAGAAGATAGAAGAGAAACTCTAGAAAGTATAAGCTAAGAAGTAGCGTAAGAAGACTTAACTATAGTATTAAGTTAAGCTTAAGAAGAGGTATATAGAGAAGTAGAGACTTAAGATAGTAAGAGAGAAAAAGAAAGCTAAAAAATAAGCTAAATATAAGTATTAAAAATAGCAGCATAATGCTAAGAAAGCTATATAATTATCTTAAAGAAGTAAGCGCAAAGCTTTATAAGCAGTCTTCTCTAAAGAGAAGCGTTAGAAATAAGTAGTAGATAAGATAGCTGCTACTTAAGTTTAACTTACTTTATTTTCTCTACTAACTTAGATAACGTTATATAGCTATAATATTAAGCTTCTAAGTAAATTTAAATAGTATAAATTAATTATAAGCATCTAATTACTGCTATACTACGTTTTTATATATATAGAGCTATTATATAGCATTATATAGCTTTAAGTTTAAGATCGCAATAATATTAATAGGTAGGCGCCCGGTGTCTCTGGGCGCCCGGTGTCCGTGCACGGTATGGGTGGAGTACGTTCCGAGGTCAGCACTAGCCATGGAAACTTTTGGCGCATGGTCCCCAAGAACCCGGCTCTCGGACTTCCAGAGCTTCCGCACGTGAAACATGTACTATTAACGTTAAGATTATGATACAATTGGTTCCTTGTTCGCGTGAATTGCAACCGAATAACGTACGTCTTTTGAAGTCAGCACGGGGCACCTGCGCAACGCAATACGGTATACGGTGTGCTAGTGGCTTCGGTCGCTCTTGAGTCTGGGCAGGACGACTATGTCCGTAGGTAGCTGCAACGACCGATGGAACAGTATCAATCGGCCCTGATTCCGTGCGAATGGTCGGGCGCAGAGACACGTATGCAGCATCCTGTGAAAGTGTGCAGAACGCGCAAAAGATGATCCAGCGATAGGTGCTGATGCGATTAATCTTTCATTGCTCATCTACTTCGTAGAAGTTGGATATCACCCTGTGCCCTACCCCACAATTTGTTGTGACAAGGAATCTGCTCCAGTCGATCATACTGCACGACAACGGAAGTTGTCTATGTAGGTCATGGGGACCCCTGACTACCGTGTAGATACTAGACCGGACGAATGCGGATGGTCGTCAGTGGCTGGCTGCATACCATCCGTCCATTGCACTTTTCTTATATATCTTTGTTACTCCACTAATACACAGGATCGATTCGAAAAGGCAGCATGGCACAGAAACCCCCGTCAGACCTCCTTGGTCGCACGCGCGCGATCTCCATCACCCTCGCAAACGGCACTCCCCAACTCGGCAAGCGACAAGCCACGGGAACAGCGATCGCACAAGCCTCAACCTTGACTGAATTGCGTGAATCGTATATAGGGGGATCAAACGACGAGCATGGCCACTCGATGCGGATAGCAAAGCCTGATCAAAATGCAGACGTCGAATTGATTGAACTAGTCACAGCAGGAGCAATTCCCGCACTAGAGCAACAGGAGATGCCAAAGCATGCGAATCATACGTTTCAAGAAACTCAGGATGATGGGGCGAAGAAGGGATGGGGACCAACAGTCTTGAATGGGCTGAAGGCGTTTTGGAAGTTCTTCAAGACGTTTTGGGGTTTTTGGATCACGATATACTGCCTGAACATCGTTGTAAGTCTTCCGTACTCGCATATGTAATCATGCTGATTCGCAAGGGATGGGGACTTATGCTCGTCATCCTGATCTCCAAAGCCGTACCGGCAATGAACCACCCCACAGCCGACGACAACAGCTCGCAACGCAAGATCTGGATTGAGATCGACACCCAGATCCTCAACGCGTTATTCTGCGTCACTGGCTTCGGTCTCGCACCGTGGCGCTTTCGAGATTGGTATTGGACAGTCCGGGCCATCCACTTCCATGATAAACATGCCATGTATCGGCTAACGCAGCAGAACAAGGGCTGGTTCCGACCCAGCGAGGAGTACACCGAAGCCGTTGCTGTTGAACATGAGAAAGATACGGTTGCATCCAACGGTGTGAGGGCACCTCCGACTGCGCTCTGGAAGTTGGCATTTGTGGTGAATATGATGGTGTTGAACACGGCGCTGCAGGCTTTGCTTTCTTATTATTTATGGGGGTATAATAGAATTGATCGACCATCGTGGGCTACCGGTAAGCTGTTTTTGGCATACACCGTGTTCTTGGCTAATCCTCGATTGAACAGGCACTTTCGTCGGTCTGGGAGCCGTTACTGGCATATTTGCCGGACTGATGTATTGGTGGGAGCGCCGCAAGGTGAAAAAAATCGAGGGGCCAGAGGTGAGAGTCGTCTATGTATAGATGCATCGCCAGTACGTCGAGGAAGAAAGAACGAATGAAACTTCTCATATGATCCTATAATTTTGCAGGCTTTAGTGTTCCAGGTCCTCCCAAATGTCGTCCTCCGTAGTTCCGTATGCTGCGGTCCTCAATTTAGGATGACACATAATGTGCCCAACAACATGTGCGATATTTTTCATTGGATGTTTATCGCTCCGTCCGACTTGCCGTAAGATGAATGTATGATTTACGCCAAATAGCCCGACAACGTCGTCGCCGGGACGAATCCCATCTAGCATATCCGGATGATTTGCTAAACCCACACGACCTCCATCCGTTACAAATGTGATGTTATCGAAGGGACGATCTCGATACCAAGAGTTCTCGGAAGACCTGAACGTCTCCTGGCAATCTGCCTCAGTGGCTTTATCTCGTGACGATTCGTCGAATATGCGCCACAATTGCACATGTGAGACACACTGGGGTTTCATCATAGTATCGTAAATTTTTCCCATGACGGAGAATAATGCCAAATTCGCGTCAGTTGGCGCTAATTTCTCTTCTGTGTTACGTAACAATTCTCCAGAGGTGTCGACGATGGTACCGATGATCTTTCCGACGGTTCGCAGCACATTGTCCGGAGAAAGGCAAGCGAGAGACTGGAATTTATAGAGTGGTCGGTATTGACGGCTGTGGTGTTGATAAAAATGTTCTGGCTGATTGTATCTGTGTCGAGAATCGCTATAACGCGTGTTGATGTCTGGATCGAAAGCCCAGGTGGGCAGGCCGAGGGGGCTGCAAAGTTCTGACATGTGTTCATCGCGTAAAGGGTGGAGTGGAAGCCGGCCGTATAGCTCCAAAGGATCGTGCTTGATCAATAGCATGCTGGTGTCAATTAGGAATTCCGCAACAGTCTTGTTGTAATGAGGCGTCACTACTCAAGGATACGTTGGGAAGTACGAGAATCCAAGTATGCCGAAGACCTTGTTGCGAGGATCCGTGGCTTTTAATTGGGAAGTGTTGAGAATGTTTGCAGCGAAGCTACACGTTCTGTCGTCTCTCATCGAACTGAGCTTGCTAAAAGGGCGGGTTGCCCTCAGGAATCGCTTGTAATTGACGTCTTGGGGTTCTTCGGCCAAAGATTCGGGGGCAAGGCCGAAGTGGTGTCTCCGACTACCATAGATCTGTGTCCACAGAGTTAAATATGATATCGAAGCCGGCCCAACGTATACTAAGGGGTCGTTTCTGGCCAGAACAAGTTCTTGGACCACCCACACGCGACGGAACCAAGGGCCCTGGAAGATACGAGTCAAGATTTGACGCATTTCGAGGTTCCAATGCTCCCGGCTCGTGATCATTTGCATCGCCTTCACCTCATCTTCATCGCCACAGCCAAGCCATATCAATACTGTAGTCGCTGAAGAATAGATGCGGCCCATTAGTTGCACCTGAGAATTTCGCTCAAAGGTATCTGCCTGATTGATGCACAAAGCGTCGACCCAGAAGACTCGTTCCTTGTCCAAACAGCGAGACTGATGAAGTGCGTGATCCAGAGTTAGGCCAATGGGCATGGTGTTGCCGTTAATCTGGATCGTGTGCGGAAATTGCTCATTGCCCCAGACGTATGAGATGGCCTCAAACTGTAACTCCTTGACACTATCCTTGGGAAGGCTTTCTACGCGCAACAGAATGTCGATGACATCATCGGATTTGCCGGGTGCCAATACTGCCATCCGAATTTGTTCGGCTTTTGAATCCAGCGGTTGGTATGGAGAAACCATCATCCTTGTTGATTCGAAGTAGCGAGGAATATCATGTGGTGGCTGTCTGCGGGGAACAGAGCTCGTGCAGTGGTACAGCACGCATTGCGCAGAGTAGCGTCGTTGAGACTGATGTCGAACATGGAAGAAGCTCAGAGAGGAAGCAGATTTCAAAATAAAGGCATTCAGATAAAAAGCATGTTCAGAAAGGATATTGAGAGGGAAAGGCCGGAGAAGAGATTGAATTTGTCAAGGCTGGAGGTGCAGGTATGAGGCAGTCACAACACAGCCGCACTACAAACAGAATCGTACAGCACTGCCTTCACCACCCTGATTTTCACTAACCGGATTCGTAGTCATAATCCACTATGCTCTTCACCGGTTGGAAAAATGAAGACGTTGCATTACGGATGATGGCATAATCCAAACCTGGAAAGCCAACAACACCCCTCAACGCTAGTCCCATCCCAGCAGCCCCCACCTTTTCGACCCGACATCATGCCATCCCTGGTCGGGGCGGGTTGAGGACCCGACACGATGCTTTCCACACTTCCCACACAAACTCGCCCAACGCAGTATCTTCGCTTCGCCCATGTACGCACGCTAAGCCGCAATCAACGCGACGACGAGTTTGAAAGCTCTGCAGTCTCGGGTGTTTACCCCTGCTGGCCAACAAGTCTGCTCTCGTCAACACCTGCATTTGTTGTAGCGAAAGAACGAGCACATCGCAGACGGAGAGGATGAGTTTTTTCATCGCAAGAAGTCCTTTCGGAGAGGTTGGACTTTGTTCTTTCGTAGAAACACATCCTGCCAATCTTTCTTTGGGGAATGAGCGGAAGTAAAAGACACACGCATCACGCACATCATGACCAAACAACGCACTCCCATTGTTAATCAACCCGCGTCATCTAAAACGGATGCAATATCAACACTCGGCCTTCTTGCATCTGCAACACACGTCCGCTCAGCTGAATTCTACCTCTTCATTCTATACGAGGCAAAGATTCTAAGAAAGCGGATACATCCCCTCACCCATGACCCACCTTTTCAAGTAATTCAGTACAAGAATTTACGTGTAGGAATTTCCGCTGTATACACTATAGGTACCTTCCCCCCCTCTTGCTCTCCTCGAACTAGCAATGCGCTCAAGCAATATGTCCAACCCCCCCCAATCTTCATTCAGCGCACCCTGTACAAACCCACGCAGTCATCTTCAAACCTGACCTTCTTCTTTTGTCGTCGACGTAAACCCCTCGAACCTTCAGGCGAGCCCCCAAGTTCCGCGTTGTCGTTCGCCTAGAATCGATCTCTCTGCTTGGTGCGGTAGACTGTGTACCCGACATACGCGCCCGTCAGCGCGAGTCCAAACAGCACAAACTTGACCAAGAACCACGTCCAGCTACCGCTGCTCTCGCGCTCCCGTGTCATGCTGCTGGCCGTCTTCTTGCCCGTGTTGGGATTGACGCCGGAATTCGCACCGGGGTTCTTCCTGTATAGGTTGTGCGACTTGACGGTGATGATGTCGTGGTTGTCTGACAGTTCGCCGGTCTCAGCGGAGAAGCCCAGGTATGCGACGGGCGGGACTTTGAAGTTGGGGATGTCGAAGCAGGTGGTCCATTCGTCGACGGATTTGTACTGGAGCTCGAGCTTGAGGTATTCGTCTTGGAAGTAGGTGAGTTTGGCGATGGTGGGGACTTGGGCGTTGCGGATGCCTCGGGCCTTCACATGGGATATTAGTGACCACTCTTTTGATTAGGTCCAAGTAGAGGTTTGGTAAACTCACAGAACATCCGGCGACTTCGTTGGACTTGCCGTCGTTGTCCTTATCATAGGCAGTCTGTCCGTCGCCATTCATCGCCATGATGTAGGGAAAGACGGTGCCTGGACGGTTGTTCTTGTACGTGTCGAAGAAGAGGCCGAGGCCCTCGAACTTGTCCGTGTGGCCAAAGACATTGCCGGGTTGCGCGCGCTGCTTGGTGAGCCACATGGCGAAGCCATCGCCATAGAGATTACCCTGGCCATGGATCTTGAATTCGAAGACAATCTAGTCGCGTGAGCTGGTGAAGACGGGATTATGATGGATATCATGTACCTCCCAGTTTGTCGCGGTCAACGGGACTCGTGAGAAGATCCAGCCGTCGCGCGAGGCTTTGTCTGAGGCGAGGCGGACGTACTTGTCGGTGCGGATGATGGTGTCTCCGCCAAAGTCCCACCATCGCGATTGCATATCCGAGTCGAGGTATGGCTGTTCTTGTTAGACCCTGGCTGCATTCGAGACGTGTATTTGTGGGCGACTTACGGGCTCGAGGCTGTGTGTCCGTAACTGTATCATGTTAGCAAAGTACCTCGCAAAGCATCAATGCAGCACACTCACTGAGATAGCCTTGATGTTAGGATCCTCAATCAAGCCTCCCGACCGCGCGATTGCGCCCGTCAGACTCCCTGCCAGCAGGCACAAGCCCGACCATGACTTTGCGAATACCATGGCAGCTCAATGACTTTCCCTCCCCAAGCTGCTCACTCCAGGTTCAGTCGCAGAAAGAATGAAAGAAAACGAAGCCTGCTGCTCCGAGTAATTTCTACAAAAGAAGCGGCGCAATGAAAGCGTGCAGCCAGAAGAACGGGAGGACAGAGAGACACAGTCAAGTGGATTGGACTGGTTTCAGCGGTTGGACGTTCGCGAACTTGGCCGCGGTGGTGAGCGTGGCCTTTCCGCAATTACGTGCAGGGGTCTTGCAGCGGAGCAGGCGCTAACGAGAAATGCGGACAAGTGCGGACATGGAGCCCGTTGACGTCGACAACTTTTTGCAACACCAAGAGCAATTCACTCACGCACACAACCCCACACACAGCAACATGGACTCATTAGGCGCTTCCGGCATGTCTGCCTTTCCCAACGACCCGTGCGTATCTTAGCCCCAATTGCTCGCCACGACGCTAATATTCGCAGCAAAACGCAAATCATGCGCCAGATCCAGCAAGAAGCTGCGATGCAGAATGCGCGCCTGCTCGTCGAGAAGCTGAACGAGCACTGCTTCGAGCGCTGCGTGCCGAAACCCAATGCCTCGCTGTCCAAGGGCGAGGAGACGTGCTTCACGAGCTGCATGGAGAAGTACATGGGTGCGTGGAATACCGTGTCGAAGCAGTATGTGGCGAGGATACAGCGGGAGAGTCAGAATGGGGTGCAGAACATCTAGACTAGGAAGAAATGGGGGGGATGAGAATGGGAATGGGAATGGCGGAAAGCTTGGATGACGACGTCTTACGATTTCCTTCGGGCTTGCATGTATGAGTAGAAAGCATGGGACCTCACCTGTGATACGGCATCATATATGGGACGAGATGTTTGTACAGTACTGTACTCATAAAGCGAGCCTCACTTTAGTGGGCTGCGTCATCAATTGATCGCAATGCTATGCTCATGGACCTCAGCCATATTCAATGAAAAAAAGCCTGACCGCATCACATCATCTAGGGCACTTACTGTCCCTTACCGAAGCTCTTCTGCCTCTGCGCATACTCCTTGACAACCGTCGAGCAGCTAACTTCCTGACATAACCTCTTCCTCCTCTCCGGCGCCAGCTTCGTCGCAAACTCCAGCCCACTCGCCCTCTCCACCGCCTCAATCGGCACCTCAAAGTCCGTCAACGGCTTGGTGTTCGCGATGCGGTCATTTGGCAGCACGAACGCCCCCAGCGCCACCTTGCCCCCCAGCTTCCCATCCTCGGCGAAAATGACCTTGTAGAAATGCGTCGGCACCGCCACATTCGGCGGGTTCCCAATAACCTCGTAGCTCACGCGCCACTTGCCATCCTGCTCACGCTTGGGTAGATACAGCGGGCCGGTCACAATTCTAACCGACGGATAGGTATGTGTCAGCCTCCTGCAAAAGTCCTCAAAGTGCGCCCAGTAGTCGCGATTGAACCCGTCGCCCACCTGCGGACACATGTTGCTCAGCGCAAACGTGTCGTCCATGGCTTCTTGGCTCCACTTTGCGTCGGCCGCGGGCACCTGGTGGCCGCGGTCATAGCCGCTGCGGAAGTAGTCCTTCAGCTTGGCGCGGAACATCTCGGGGATCGAGATGTCCTCGACGAAGACGCTGTGTTTACGGTCGGCGTTGCTGTGGGCGAGCGACTCGGGCGTGATGTGTTCGGCAACCCACGCTGGGTTGCGCGTGCGTCGGTCGTAGGTGGAGGTGAGGGAGGCGGCGGGGCGGAGGTCGTTTACGGGGCCGGGGAATCCGTATTGGAAGATGCCATTGGGGTCGACGAGGGCTTTGCGAGCGGCGGCGGCCGGGGTGGGGATGGCTGGCACGGAGGATACTGGCCGTGGTGGGCCGGTCACGGTTGTTGTGGTTGTTGTGACTGTGGGACGCGGAGGCTCTTTCTTTGTGGAAAGCAGCGCGGCTGTTGCAGCTGCGCCGGCTGCCGCACCGCCTGCTGCGATGATAGCGAATGTCACTTTCGACATGGTGGTGGTGTCGGAGGTTGGAAGCGAGTGATCTTGATGAAGAGGTGGAGTCGAAACCTCTTATGGATTGCCAGACTGTCCCACGGGACCCGAGGCTCGAACGGCGCGTGAAGGGTGTCTCAGACGCGTCGAGGCGTGCTTGTCTGGTTCGCTGGCGGCTATTCCTTTCTGTCCAAGGTCATCCGCAATATTTCTGGAGCTAACATTTTTGCGCTAGTCTCACACCTGCATCCTCGTCTTCGAGCCGCACATCTGCCAAGTCATTGTTACGCATGTCGAGCGACAGTTCCCTTACTCTCTGATACCTGACATCCTTTTCATCCATACATGATTTCGTATTTGTAGAGCGTGTGTTTCTTTCTGTTAACTTCACATCCATATCGGCATGTCCTCTTGGATCTCCAAGGCGACTGAGTCTCGCAATGCACAGCTCATTACAACCGCAGTGGTGTCAGGTGCGGTAGTTGCAAGCACCATTCTCGGATTTCAGCAAGCCAGGCGCATGTACAGAGTCGCGGAGCTGAAAGGATCGATACCAGATATTGATGATGCGCATCACGCGCAGAGAGTAGGCTAAGCGAGCAACAACAACCACATGACATAGCTGACATCTGAAGTTGACTGAATACGGTGCTGCATCCAGTGTCTTCGCTCCCAGCAAAGAAGACGAGCGGAGTACGGCATTGGCTGCAAGAGCAAGGAAGGGCGACTATGACGACGGTATGCGTAATCTGTTTATTCGGGTACTCGCACGACACTGATATATCAACAGACCTTATCCTCGAACAACTGGCCAGGAACAGGGTCTTTCTCACCGATGAGGGTCTAGCAAAGCTAAGGAATGCCTTTGTCATTGTGGTCGGATGCGGTGGCGTTGGCTCGCATGCTACGGCAGCACTCGCACGGTCAGGATGTGCCAAAATTCGACTGATCGACTTCGACCAAGTCACGCTCTCTTCACTCAACCGCCATGCTGTTGCGACACTTGCGGATGTCGGAACCTCCAAAGTACATACTCTTCGCAAGAGGCTCGAGCAAATCACTCCTTGGACCCACTTCGAGTGCCGCAACGAGCTCTTCGGTGAGCAAACCGCTGCAGCGCAGCTAGCAGACCTTAATGGACAGCAACCAGACTTTGTCATCGATGCCATAGACAACATCGACAGTAAGGTAGCCTTGCTGAACTACTGCTACAAGAACAACATCAAGGTCATCTCTTCCATGGGTGCAGGATGCAAATCGGACCCAACGAGGATATTCATTGGCGATATCTCCGCAAGCACAGACGACCCGCTGTCCAAGTCGACACGAAGGAAGCTGCGTCTGCTGGGTGTCAACGATGGCATACCAGTCGTCTTCTCAACCGAAAGACCTGGTCCGGGAAAGGCTGAGCTGCAACCGCTAGCCCAAGAAGAATTCGCTAGAGGCAATGTTGGAGAGCTTGGCGTGCTCGCAGACTTCCGAGTCCGCATCTTACCTGTGCTTGGAACTATGCCGGCCATCTTTGGTCTTGCAGTCGCAAATCATGTCATCCTTGCCATATCTGGCTACCCACACGACTACCTGCCTTCCAAGTCTCGCGACAAGATGTACGATGGCATCTTGGGCGCTCTCCAGGGGTCAGAGGAACGCCTAGCCAAAACGCTCTTCATACACGATGCACAAGGATTGAAGATCCCCATCACACAGAGCGACGTCGGCTATCTCGTAGAAGAGGTATACAATGGACGTAGCATCATCAGCAGTCTATCCACCCGCCTGCAGCTGAGCAGATGGACAAAACCGACAGCAAATTTCGTCGACGAAAGCACACCAGGGCAAAAAGCGAGCACAGTCAAGATGAATCAGTTGGTCTTGATGACCAAAGAGGAGGCTGGCAGGCACGAGAAGGAGGTGCTCAAGGGCGATAAGAAGCTTGAGGAGCTGTACGATGCGGATGTCATAGAACGCGTCAATAAGAGGCTGCAAGAGGAGGGACAATACGAACGTTTCAAATAGCTCGCACTTACCATTGCGAAGCACTTTTCACGTCAAAAATAATCACCACTCTACCAATTCCGAGCATCATATTCACCCACAGCATCAGCTTTTGACATGAACCTCGGCCGCTTTCCACGGATGTATGCTTCTGACCCACATCTTGGTGCAGCTGCAGTTCAAGCCATACCTAAAAGCATCGATCTTCCGAGCAATTGTCACAACATATCAGCAGAGTACATAAACGCCGATCATGCCCCACGGGGGATGCCTTCTAACTCCGTTGTCTCCGACACGATTCGCGAGATTTTGTTCTAGCCAATAAGTTGGGCCCACGCTAACCGACAACAGCGAGCAATTCTACGACTCATGACGTAAATAGGGCCGAAACTTTTCGTAGCTTCTCATCTTGGGGCAACCTTGCGGCTCCTAGGGTCCGCTGCAAGGGCTCTATCTATGACGGGAACGGCGCCGGTACTGCCGTAGCCAATTGGCATGTGCGGGTGTACCCACACTTCAAGATATGGAATTTTCTACGGACGAGTACGTGTGCGAACGTCATAGGGAAGCTATGCAGGGTCCGAAAATTGTGGTATATAACTGTGGTGAGAGGGCGGGGTGACGACCAGACAAACCGTGCAGAACACTTCTTCCTCGCTTCTTACTTCCGCCAAATCCCACACAACACTATCTAGACACTACCAGACCACAGAATCACACCCAAAATGGCGACAGACACAAAGTTCCAGGGCTGGCTCGGAAAGGACAAAGACTCCGTCGATGGCAAGATGCAGTGGGGCGACTTCGAGCCTAAGAAGTGGACTGAGGACGACGTCGACATCAAAATCGACTGCTGCGGTATCTGTGGCTCAGACTTGCACACGCTCAAGTCTGGCTGGAGTCCAACCCCATACCGTACGCTCCCTTCCACAATTTCCATTACAAATGACTAACGAACTACCTAGCCTGCGTTGTTGGTCACGAAATCATCGGCAAGGCGGTCAAGGTCGGAAAGAACGTCAAACATGTAAAGGAGGGTGACCGCGTCGGTGTCGGCGCTCAGGCTCGCTCTTGCCTGCAAAAAGATTGTCCAGACTGCTCTCAGGGCGTGGAGAACCACTGTAGCCGCGGCCTCGTTGGCACGTATGGCTCTGTGTACCCTGGTGATGAGGGCAAGTCATATGGTGGCTACGCAACACACAACCGCACGCACAACCGCTTCGTCTTCAACATCCCCGACGGTCTTGACTCCGCTGATGCGGCGCCTATGCTGTGTGGTGGAATCACTGTTTACTCACCATTGAAGAACTATGGCTGCGGCCCTGGCAAGACTGTCGGTATCGTTGGTGTCGGCGGTCTAGGCCACTTTGGTGTCCTTTTCGCCAAGGCTCTCGGAGCTGACAAGGTCGTTGGTATCTCAAGAAAAGCAGAGAAGCGCGACGATGTGCTTAAGCTTGGTGCGGATCAATACATTTCCACCGACGAGGATAAAGACTGGGCCAAGCACAACAAGCAGACTCTTGACTTGATTGTCTGCACGGTTTCAAGCGAAAAGATGCCTCTGAACGAATACTTGAGTCTGTTGAAGACCAAGGGCACGTTCATCCAGGTTGGGTATGTGTCCTCCTTCTTAATTTTGAATGGCTGATGGCTAACATTTTCTTAGTGCTCCTGATGGCGGCAACCTCCCGCCCATCAACGCCTTCACTCTCATCGGCACCGGAATCAAGGTCGGCGGATCTGCCATCGGTTCGCCCGATGAGATCGCAGAGATGCTCCAGCTTGCCGCTGACAAGAAGGTCAAGCCGTGGATCCAGAAGCGTAGCATGAAGGAGGCGAACCAGGCTGTCCTCGATATGGTTGATGGAAAGGCGAGGTACAGGTATGTTTTGGAGAATTAGAGTGGTAGAGGACCGCATCTGGCTCGTACATTGCCCAGCCACGATGATCTTCCACATATAGAATCTCGAAAGAGCATTAGATAATGTATACCCTGACGACATGATGAATGACCGCCCCTGAGTGACGCTCTTCCTCAGTACCACAGAAGCTCAACCTATGTGATCACCTCCAAGCAAGCAACAAAGTTAAAATAAGCATTTCACCGATACGAAGTTCCTGACGCGCGCCCTGTGCGGCACAAGCGCGCTAACTCCACAAACCCCACGTTTCGCGTGGACCGAGGTTTCTCTCCACCTCCGCGCGACACCTACGCGGTTAACGAGAGTCATGTCTCACCCAAAGTTTTCTTATAATTGCAACTTCGCATACCTTCGCTTCTCTCCCTGAAGTTCCACACCCCTCTTCCCATCCCCTTCCACACCCCTCTTCCCATCC
>NW_001884595.1:119078-127327 GCF_000146915.1 Parastagonospora nodorum SN15 | reverse complement strand
TTTTTTTAAACCCCCCCCCCCCCCCCCCCCCCCCCTCTATCGAACCACCCACTATGACGCACGCCGCCTCCAAAGACGACCTGCGCGTCTCAACCCTCTTCAACTTCTCCAACCACGTCGTCCTCGTAACCGGCGGCGCCACGGGGCTAGGCGAAATGGCCGCGCAAGCCTTTGTTCAAAACGGGTCCCGCGTCTTCATCGCCTCGCGTAAAGAATCCGAGCTCAAAAGCACCACCGCGCGGCTCAATGCGCTCGGCCCCGGCACCTGCGAATACATCGTCGCGGACCTCAAGGACAAAGCCGGGTGTCTGGCGCTCTGCGCCGAACTGGCCAAACGCACGGATCGCTTGACTGTGCTGGTGAATAACACGGGGGCCAGCTGGGGGGACGATTATTACAACTATCCGGAACATGCGTGGGATAAGCTGTATGCGCTAAATGTTAAGAGTGTGTTTTATATGACGGTGGGGTGCGAGGGATTGTTGCTCAAGGGGGCGACGAAGGATACGCCGAGCAGAGTGGTGAATATCGCGAGTATGGCGGGGATTCAGACAATGGACGTTACGACGGGGGAGGGAGGGGGGCTGAGTGCGCCGGGGACAGGGACGTTCTCTTGTAAGTGTCTTCAATTTTCATTTTATTTTTTTCGCGGAGAAGGATATAAAGCTAAGAAAAACGATTGTACAGATGGCCCAGCAAAAGCCGCTTGCATCCACCTCACAAAGATGACTGCGTCCAAACTTGCGCCGAAACATATCATGGTTAATGCCATCTGCCCCGGCGTGTTTCCCTCACGAATGACCAACTTCGGGCTGGAAAAGTACAAGGACGCACTCGAATCTGGACAGCCTACAGGCCGTGTCGGCAAGCCGAGTGATTTCGGCGGGCTGTGCTTGTTCCTTGCGAGCGGCGGGAGCGGCGCATATGACGGGCAACGCCATTGAGATTGATGGAGGCGCGACGTTGGCGGGGTGGAGGGGGAGGAACCCGGGGGAGGGAGAGAGTAAGTTGTAGAAACACGCACCACTCGGGCTCAACTTCATCTTTTCCACTGTGTGCTGTCCCGTCTTCGATGCGTCTGAATGGATCGTTAGTGTTTGTCTCGTGCATGAGTCGCTCTCAAAAGCGAGAAATAGCTGATGCAGCCAGACTGTTTGCTTCAACAGTCTTAATAAATACAAAAAGAGGACAACTAGTCAAAAAAGCTGCGCATGCCTCTAGGAAATGTTTTAACTTTCCCCAGAGCTAGATACAAGTAGAGCTGTCTATACGAAGGCGAGATTTATAATTCTGCATATGGCATTTCTGAAGCTGCTAAATCTCGCTTTTTCTGCAATGTAAGAGAGCTCATGTCGGGGCACCGCATCTACTACGTGCATACCGCGGAACTTTGCAAGGGCGGTCCGAACAGAAATCAATGGAATTAGCTTCGCGAAGACCACCTCACAGTGAAATAGAGTTACAGTAAAACTTGGGTTTAACCAACGCCCAAAAAGGCTGCTTATGACGACATGTTTGCTTAAACCCGGCGGCGCATTTGCTAGCAAAATGGAAGCCTAAATGTATACGCAGATGTAAGATGCTCTACCTAACTATATGGAGTTCTTTGAAAACTTACAGGCTACCGCTTCAATTCTTTGCGGTAGGAAAAGGCGGACACTAATTTTGTCGGCGACTGGTGCAAGCCGACAGACAGTGACGTCTCAACACAAGAAAAGCTAATCAGGCTTGAGAACAAAGTGCTTTCGACTATCTATTTTACTGCAAAAAGGCGCAGAAAGATGCATATCCGTGTTATGAACACGCATCACACGTAGAGCTATAGGAAGCTTTATGCAACACCGGTCTCCTGCATCTCCTCGGGCCAAAATTATAACGTTATAGTGGAAAATTGCCAAGACAGTTCCTTATCGCTGGGTTTTACGGTACTCTCTGTCATCTCACGTACCCCTGCTGTGTTTTGTTGTACCGATATGTAAGGTAGATACGGTATATATACAATCCGATGTTATGAACACGCGTCATCTAGCCCGAATAGTTCAAGAGACGAGAGGTGTAATCTGTAACACGTTGTTTTTCGCTGCCGAGCCCGAAGAGCCTTTCTCTGCGGGCCGACGTCAGCCTCTCGTCTTCAATGTATTGTACCATACCGTATGATTCTGCCTAAATAGCTATACGCTAGCAGAGACTAGCTGATATAAGCAATCAGTAGATATTTCTAAACAAGCTTATGACTATGCTGTTCACTTTAACTCTCTTTAGTTTGCTTATTGATGACTTACCTTAACTTTATCTAATATTACATAAGCGATGCTACCTCCTGCTAGCGTACGGCTATTTAAGGCACAATTATACGGTATCCTCGGGAATTGCAAAGCTTGCTCTTTGATGTATCGTGCGATATTCTCAGAAGGTTTTGACGTTTGCCTATGTCCACGCCGCGTTCGCCGCATAAGCCCGTGAGTCTCTCCTTTGTTCCATTGGACCGGATCCCATATCTGCAAGTGTGGAGGACATTTCACCCCTCCAAAGCTTTCTTCCCAGCAGAAGAAGAGCCAAGCCGGGAGGGATTTCCTGAATATCAGAGTCGACAAAAACCTCAGCATTGGCTCTTACACGCAAATCACTCCAGCACTTTGCTCAGCGAAAGGGCATGTACCTGGTGATGTTACAAGGTTGAGTAGCGTATAGATATATCGATTGTTGTGAAGGGCCGTTGCTAGTCTTTCGATCGAGGAAAAACGGCGGTCCATCAGAATAAAGTGCGGTGTCTTGCGTATCGCATCGGTTCTATCCAGTGTCAGTACGTACCGACGAGACTTCCCGTCGCCAATCTGGCCAGATGCATTGTTGAAGGCAAAGCGGTGGTGATTCGCGCACAACCAGGATGCGTGCTATAGCGTTTTGGAACTTTATACTTGATGCGAACAGCCTCTTTTGCTTGTGTTCGATCCAGAACCCGCCTTTCTCCTCATTTACATTTTCAAATGTACGCTTTCTTGTCAAATGAATAACCTGCGCCCAAAAATAACTCGACGAAGAGGTGCATGTGAAGAATGCCGTTTGAAGAAGGTTCGATGTTAGTGTGCTTCCTAAACAATAGTCCAGATGTACGCTGAAGAATACAGGTGATGGAGCAAATCCATGTGACCACTGTCAGGTAAATATAGAACCCCTATTCAATCTTGAATCTTGCTGCTCACAATACAATAGCGGTCCCAATGTCCATGTGAATACACCGAGCGTCGTCCACGACGCCGTCTATCCGAGAAGAGTCCTCGGAACTTAGACAACGATGTCTCTGCAACTATACAGCTACAAAGGGAAAGTTCTGACACAATAGTTGCCTTGTCAGAATTTGAAACAGTCCTCCGAGGTTGTCCTTGGGTCAGTTTCTTCCAGATTCCGCCAATCATCTTAATACGCCATTCAGTGAAGGATGTTTTTCACAATTTGTCCCCCGATAGCGCGCAGTCTTACCTGGACTTCGATTTTGCTAAGGAATCTATACTGGACACTCACCAGGCTAAAGATACAGGTAGGTACCAGCGCACTTTACCGATTATTCTTGTTCTACAGATTGAAGTGCTGACCGGATAGCAGAGCCAGGAATCCACACATACGACATTTTGGATCGGAGACCATGCGTCATTCACATGAGCGACACGCCTATAGGGGACTGGCTGGATGTCGAGTTCAGTCAGCACCTGCCTCAATATAATATGGTTCAGCAACATGGCGTCTTAGAAACCGAAGTAGGCAATATCGCCACCAACTGTGCTCTAACGCTACTTTCGGACCGGATTGTAGCCGACGAAGAAGAGGTAAACGACACATTGTATTCCACTGGATAGTATGCATCTCTAATGCTGCAGAGACTACTTCTTTGCTGAAATACAAGACGTACAGAGTCGCCGCCCTTTTCAGAAGAGCGCGGACCGAGGAAGTCATAGAAAACAAGCGGTATTAGATAAGGTCAAAGTTCTGCTTTCCCCAGAGCATCAGATTTGCCTTTCTGAGCTCTTTCGTAAGATTGGCTCCAATGTGGAACATCAGAGCTTAGATCTGGATAAACTCCCTGTGCAAAAGCTCGTTCAGAGTAGGTTCTCGGCGATCTACAGTAGTACAAACAGCTTGCTAACGCATTACAAGGGTCATTTGAGGAACTTTGGGGGTTAGTTCAACGAATTCTTAACGCACTACATAAGCTTATCTAAAGTTTAGACCGAGTCTTCTCATCAAAGAACGCGATGTCATGGAAACGTACAACCGACTTCTCGGCCCAGAGAAGCTGCCTGTAGAAGTTAGCGACTTTTCTTTGCTAGTTGTCTCCCTGGCTTGGGGAGCTTTACTAGACTCAGATTTGAGCTCAACTCTCAAAGTAGCACTACTGGATACTGTGCTAGCAACTTCAAGGCTGCTCCTTCAGCAGAAGAGCAGCATTCGTCAATTTCTAGTAAGTAGTATGGTCAACGACAAAGTTCCGCTGATCTAAATCATCAGGCTCTTGTTACCATGGTTCGTAACAGTTCAATCATATGAGACTAGTTAGCTGATATACACAGCTCCTGCTCGCTGAGAAAACAGGATCAGACGACTTAATCGCTCTTATAACTGGCAGCGTGTCAACTGCAACCTCACTTGGACTCCATCTAGAGCCTATCCTACGCAGTTTCTGCATCAATAATGAGCAAGCTGCCAGCGTTGAACGGGCTATGTGGACACTGTACTGTATCGACAAGTCTTACGCCTTGAGATGGCAAGCCTTCCCTGTAGGTTTCAACATAAAGAAGTCATAGGTTGTTATTGCCAGGACTAACTCAAGGATACTAGCTTGTTAGTGATGGTTTCCTCCCGACAGCACACCCATCCAAGCACTCTCTGCAGACGGAGGTGTTTGCTGCTTCCTCCTCCCAGTGGTTGGAGATCCGGTCTCAATACTCTAGGCTCTGCTCGAAGATACTCCAGCTTTGCTTAGGCGCAGATGACGAGCTACACCGAGACCAGCTCAGAACACGTTGGGAGCTATCAATAGCGCTTGAAAGATGGTACAATTCAGACGCAATCAACCTACTGATGCTATCTATAGACAAGAGTGAGGCCGTGTGGCTTAAACTTCTGGTATCTTATTATTATCACGAAGCTCGATTTCATTTGGTGATTATAAACCGACCGGGATCTGCGGTCCTCTCCCCTTATCAGTCATTAATTCGCGAAACGGGGGCGAAGGATCATCCAGTGATACAGACGGCAGATGAGTTAGTACACGAAATTGATCAGTCGTTGACTAGGCTCTAGCGTTCCGTTTAGTCCTAGAATGAGGTATGCGAGTATCTGCACCCCCGGGCCGTGGAAGAAAGTGAAGCGCTCGCTGAAAGTTGCGAGCGTTTGAGGGTTGGCTTCCGATTCGATGAGGGTGCCGCGCAGCGCGACGTAGCCTGCATACGTGCGCTGGTTATTGGGGGCGAGGAGAGAGCGGATGGTGGAGCTGGGGCCGTCGGCGGCGATGAGGAGACTCTGCTTCAGTTTCGCCTTTCTCGCTGTTGCCAATTTCGAATTGTGCGATGATTATTTCTCGCCTCTTTCGTGAAGGCCGGTGACTTTGTGGCCGTGGAGATGCTTGGCTCTCTTCTCATCCTTGTCTTCCTCCGGGACGGAGCAGTACTCGCTCTTCACGCCATCGACGTTTGCTCGAAAAATATGATAGAATAGATTCCAGCTGGTCATATTCTGGCGCATGGCTTCTTCATGTACGATTTTGCCATCTTTGTTCAGGTACTGCCGGCTGGCTGAACGGGCGGCGATGTCGCGCCCACACTTGTCGTAGCGCTTGAAGAAGGACAGTGTGTCGCCTCCGGTTACTATTCCTGCGCCTTGGTTATGGAGGAGGGGTGTTGGGCTGCGCTCGAGAAGGGTTATGGTGTGGTTGTGGGGAGGGGGGAGGCGTTTTAGGGAGAGGGCGGTTGCAAGGCCGCCTAGAGATGCACCGACCTGTGATATGTCAGGGAGATGTGTGAGCAAATATTGCGACCTGAAGCTATATACAGTAGCACGAAGTTTCGAAACTTACAGCCCGAATATGTGTATAGCCTCAGGATATCAGATGGGCTGCTTACTGCTGCACCCGATCCATTTCCCAAAGTTTCTAGTTGCAGAAATGCAAAGCTTACAATGACGATAATGAGGCGTTTATTCGTTGCGAGAGGAAAACCGTCTAATGATATATCCATTTTGCAGCAAAACCAGGGAAAGATGTCACGTAATTCCAAGAATTCGATACTTTGCGAGCAGAATCATGTGCAGCGACATTCTAGCTATTAAGACAATGCGTCATCATCTGAAGATCGTGGATGGCGATCCGGTTGTGGTGTACATGCGATGACGACAGAGCCGCAACGCCGAAGACTAGGGGTCGGGCAGGCAAGTCCTCCCTCCTCTTTGCACGTATTTCGCACCCACAATCGTAGCCAGTTACAGCTCTATAGAGTCGCACCTGCGTTTACAAGCATGAATTAGGGAGTGTCAACGCCTTCGAAAAACATGTTAGCGATGAAGTCTACAGGTATGCAGACTATGATGGCCACAGCCTATTCACCCTCCAACATGACTGCATCAAACGTCGCCTACGCATGATCGCGTGGAACCTTGAATTCATAGTCTCGCCCGAACACCGCTTTCTCTCCTTCCCATGCGTCTATCCGCGCAGTCATGATCCAGTCGGTTCTTGTCGCCTCCATTTTCGTCCAACCTGCAAAGCGGACTTTGATATCACCGCGTTCAAACTCCCTTTCGAAACCCTGGTACACCTCCGCAGACAGCGGGTCGGCAGGATGACAACCCATTACCATAGGTGTGGTCCACCCGAAGCGCCATCCAGTCTCGTCGATCTCCCACTTCCCGTCATCCCAATCAACTACGAGCTCTGTGCGTCCAGTATCCCAATCTTGCTTGACGTAATTCTTGTGACTTGCAGGGCGCAGTTGCGTCTTCTTGAGAGTGCCATTGATCGCCGGCCGGAAAGGTCGGAGCTTAGAGTCCTGAGAGTCATCGGTCCTTACTGGCAGGTCGATGGAGCTCGACCCAGTATCGATTGTGAGTATTGTCACTTCGGGAGATGGCCAGACGATGGGGAAGTACGTGGAGGATAGAGCAAGACGAAGTTTACTGCCTACTCCAAGGCGTTGCCCAAAGTGGTTGAGCTTCAGCTTCACGTCGTAGAACTTGCCGGGCTCAAGCGCTTCGAGATCCTCATGACTATGACGATGGGTAAGGTTGAGCAGGCCATAGGAAACGCGGGTCGCTGCACCGTTTGGTAATATTTCTGACAGCGTCGCAGCCAATAAGGCATAAGGCTTGTCGCTTGCGATGCGAACGTTCAAAACAGCAGCACCGAGCAAATCGATGGATTCTGTCAGTGGTCTGGTGTCGAAGACGAGACTGCCGCCTGCTTCCAGGCGCTGATCAGATGGACCCTCGCCTTCAACGCCAAATGTCAGCCATCTCCCCCCTGCAAAGCCCAGAGTCTGTGGCGAGCAGATTTCGATCTTCTCGGAGCTTGAAGATGTTTCCTCGGTCAAGCGTCCTGGAGCAAGACCCATGCGACGCGTAAGTGCCTTTTCGTCGTCCCACTTCTTTTCCGCAACCCAGTGGCCGGGTCGGAACTTGTCGTAAGCAGCTGGTAGTACTGGATCTTGGAGGTAGCAGCGAAGCTCAGGCTCATCCATGATGTTCGTTTCGTCGATACCCTTCAGCCATTTATCCCACCAACGAACTGTCTCTTGCAAAAAGCCTATCTGTGGACCGGGTTTCGCGAAATTTGGATACTTGTGACCCCAAGGGCCGACAAGCCCCTTCTTGGGACATTTGAGGTTCTCCAGCATCCTGAAAACTGTATTGGTATACGGATCTTGCCATCCGCTCACCAAGTAAGTCGCAGCCTCGATAGAGCTGTAATCTTCGCAGACGGAACCATGTTTCCAGAAGTCGTTACGCCTTTGGTTCTCATGCCACTCCTTCGCAAAGAAGCCACCAGACTCAAGCCGCTGGAGCCAGAGGTCTCGCCACTGATCGCCAACAACTGCTGGATCGGGCGGACAGGAGTTGATAGCGAACATTGAAGCTGCCCATGTGAAGTTCTCCGTCAGTACACAACTGCTCATGAAGTGGATATCGTCATTGAATCGATCGTCGGTTGATGCGATAGATACGATGACCTTCAATTCCTTTGGTCTTCTTGCAGCGACTTGGCA
>NW_001884595.1:0-118851 GCF_000146915.1 Parastagonospora nodorum SN15 | reverse complement strand
AGATACTCCAGAATTGCAGGTACTGGGTGAGACTCTGCGTTCTCCGGAAGCCAGATCATCGCAGAAAGTACGGTCCCATCACTCAGAGTGATGGGCGTATGGTAAACGATGCGAATTGGTAGGAGCTGCATGCTGAATTGGTCTGATCTGTTCTCAACTTCAGTCATATTCTCTGGTGGCTCATGCAAAATACTTACAGATAATGTCAGTGGCGAAGAGGCTCACCTATATATAAAGCGAGTTCAATCTCAGCACTCTCTTGCACGAACTACAGGGTCGGAGTACAGAGGGCATGATTTCAACGCCAGCATCACAGGGTCAACAAGGACCGAGATGGCAGCGCACGAATCGCGCATTTAGTCATAGTTGAGATCACACGCGGGTCTGAGAAGCTGAAGACGAATTGGAGAGCCGCATCACAGGTATGTTGGAGTAATAGTTTGGCCGACGTTCCTAGACTGATAAGGTTACCCAGCCTACCCTCGAGACGGCTCATAAACGAGGAGAAACGCCGAAGTCATTCCCCACTTTCGGAACACCTCCACACTCCACTTTTACAAGGCCCACCAATCGCGACGAGGGACCGAGTGACCTATCTGGTATGCCGATGGTCCATCTCCACTCTCGCGCGATGGAAGCTTGCATCCATGTGCAATTTCTCCTGAAGTCGGCTACGCTCACTTCATGCAGAGGGTACCGCGCAACTTTAGTCGTTGGAATAACGTGATGGATGACAGACGATCATTGCCGAATTCTGATTCTTATCAACCAGTTGCAAGTCGAGGGCTTTAATTGCGAACAATGTCCCTGCATGTTGCCCAACGACCTTTCACCACCTCTCTGGAAATCCTGGAACAGAACGTACGATGTCGGGCTCCCGAGATCACGATCGTCCATGACAGTCAGATATCTGGTGACGACAAAGATGTCATACAATCCCAGGATGTCGATGTCGGCAGATGTCGAGTCTGTCGTCGAGAAGGGCCGACGCGCCGGCCTTTCTACAGCAAAGTCTCGGTATACTTGATGATGCTGTTCTCTGGTCTAGCATTGGGATCCGACGGCTACAACGCTGCTGTCATGAGTAATCTGAACCTTCTCCTGACGGTCATCTATCCCGATACTCTATCGAAAGACATGAAAGCACGACTTTCGAACGCTTTCTTAATCGGAATGATAGTTGGCATGGTCGGGTTCGGTGTCGTGGTAGATCAACTTGGGCGCAAGACTGGAGCGGTTCTTACCACTCTTATTCTTGTCTTCGGTATCGTGCTGAGCACTGGTGCAAGTGGAACGTCACCATTAGGCATGTTCTGGATGCTTGTAGTCGCTCGAGGCATTGCCGGTGTTGGTGCTGGAGGAGAGTACCCTGTGGCTGGTATGCGCTCATACTTTCCATAACTGTTAAACATTTGCTAATTCTGGTAGGTGCTGGTGCTTTGGAAGCATCCGATGAAGCAGGTCACTTCAGAAAGCGTCGAGGTTTTCTCTTCGCTATGGTAGCTGACCTTTCAGCTGGCTTAGGCTACTGCTTCGGCGCCCTGGTTCCTCTACTGCTCCTACTCTGTGTCAATCAAAGAGTCGACAAGTACCACATTGTCTGGAGAACAGCTCTTGCACTCGGTGCTATCCCTCCACTTTCCATCTTCTACTTCCGCATGCGCATGAAGGTCTCAACCGCTTATCGCAAGTCAGCGCTTCACAAACAAAGGACACCGTACGTACTGATTGTAAAGATGTACTATCGACGACTTTTTGGCGCTGCAATGGGCTGGTTCTTGTACAACTGGATCTCCATTCCCTTCGGCATCTTTGGAAGCACTATCGTGTCGCGCATGAACCCTGAAAACTCGCTGATCCAAAATTTGGGTTGGGGTGTCGTTCTGAATGCTTTCTACCTACCTGGTCCGTTTATTGGTGGTTATTTGTCGGACAGGATTGGCCGCAGAAAGACGCAGTGTGTGGGGTACACTCTCCAGGCTATTCTGGGCTTCGTTCTTGGTGGTGCTGGAGTGCAGATTCAGACAGTCTTCCCGTTGTTCATTGTGCTATACGGAATTTTCTTAACACTTGGGGAAGTTGGTCCAGGAAGGTAAGTCTACAACGATCCAGTCAAATTTTGGTTGCCACTAATTCTCCGCAGCACTGTCGTTATCACGGCTACTGAACCTTTCCCGACCTCAGTCCGCGGCCACACCATGGGCTTCATCTCAGCCTTCTCTAAAGCTGGAGCTGCGATTGGTACTGAAGTAAGCCTCTTCTTCATCGAACGAATGTCACACAATTCTTACACGAAATAGGTTTTCTCCGCTATCATGGCCTCATACTCAGATCCGAACAAGTCAAACCAGGTCGCATTTTTGGTGGGATCAGCTTTCGCTGTCCTAGGTGCCCTAAACGCCTGGTTCGTCCTTCAAGATGGATCAAAAGTCCTTGATAACGAGGACGAGATCTGGAAAGAATACCTGGTCAAAAATGGTTGGGATGCTAGCTGGGGTGACCAGGAGACTGAGGATCCAAAGCTCACTCGAAACCAAGAGCTTCTTCCGACATCTTGAGTGAGGAAAGCGTCAAGGCAGAGCTGTTGCTGAAGGTTAGAAAGGTGAGAGTGTAAGCGACTTCAGACACAGTGATGCGTGTAAAAAGCCGTGTTTCATAGCGTGGGGCCAAAGCGACAAAGTCTACGACCCCCAAGCAACACAATCGACGGTTAAACTCATCCAAAGCGACAAAAACGAAAGCGACACAAATTGCGAACGCACAAGTGTGACATTGAGCCCATCAACCACGCTGATATTGCACGGTCGATGACGATAGCGACAATTTGAACATAAAACACATAGTGCAAACCGCTGTTGATTATTATGATATGTTGTAACCGGAAATAAGAAACGCAATGTTAGATTCACAAGAAAATCTAAAAGCGGAAGACGTAGATGTATTTGGCAACCGAAGACTACCTGTACCCGAACGCGAGCACTTGAACGACCCGGCGGCTCAGCCCCAACCCCGCCTTTACCAAGACGCAAATGCTACCACGCCAACAGTCACTTTTTTACACAATCAACATCAAATTTGTCTCTGGCCTGACCTTAAAATGCCTTCCAAGCCATGCGCTCATCCTGACGTTCGTTTGAATGACGACCTGGGTTGTTGCCTGTCATGTGGTGAGATCGTCGACCCCGTCCAGGCATCAACGCAGGATTCAGGGCATACAACAACACCATCGGTCTCAGTCGAATCTCCACCAAGCAGCGCATACTACATGCATCAGGACCTTGAATTGTCAGTTGGACGAGAAATACATCTGATGCAATTGCTGCCCGGCAAATGAGCAGACCCTGTCCGATATTTAATCACAATTGAAAGGCTACAGGAGAGGCCAGAACCATACGAAGCCCTTCCATATACGTGGGCTACTGAAGACGGCGATGATAGCTGCACAGGTCGAGTTTATTGCGAGAACGCAACTATTGCAGTCACCAAGCCTCATTATAGTGTTGGTTTCACAACTGCCAACCACAACCGCGGCGATTGTGTTTTCGCAGTTGACGGCATACCTGAACCATTGCTGCTAAGGCCTCTTGGGAACGAAAAATATAGATTTATAGGTAGATGTTACCTCTGGGCTGCGCTAGAACTGGATTACTGGAATTTTGGCAGTCACTTGGGATTATGGCCGGATAGGCCTTACGACCTTGGACCTGAACAGACAAGGATGATCACACTGTGCTAAAGATTGCTCTTGTGCAACCAAACTTCCGAAGCATTTCAAAATAGCTAATAGATGTTATTGGTCTGCCGAAAGAGAAACGAGTGGGCTGTGATTAGCGCACAGTGCATGCGATGTTTGCAAAGTACATAAAGAGCATTTGCAGTATTATCGTATTCAAGATGTGTGCACCCCCCTCTAGCTCAGCCAAAGAAGGGGCAGAGACACCTCGTATGCTCCTATTGGTGAAAATCCTCGTGAAGGTCTAGAAAGTCGTCACCAGGGTCCGAGATCACGGTGCTATTCGTGCACTTCAAAAGCTGTATGACCTCATGTTACCAGTTCCAGCACTAGGCAGCGGTAATATTTCTGTACGCTCTGTGCCGATACGACATGAGTATATAGCCCTCAGCAGCATACCATAGGTACTTACCCGGGGTATGATAAACTTCTGGAGTAGCCCGAATGCATACGCAGCTACCACATTTCTTGAATAATCTTGTGTAATCTTGTGAATGTATACAGGCATAGTTTCCAGCTCTCCTTATCATGAAAAGCGGACAGAGATCATGCGTGCCCCGGGTGGCAGGTCTTCTCACCGGAAAGGGGCTGAGCCTGCGGCTCGTGTTTTTTAGACAGTTTGACCCCGCATCGTCAGCTCAACTTTCTACACGACCTCTTTTACCACCCTAACGTACGGAAAATATCAAATACAAAGGCCATGGATTTGGAGTCTTGCCTTCATAAGGATGTGCGCCAATTCGACAACATGCGATGCTGTATGGCTTGCGGTGAATCATTGCACCTATGGCAAGTCGCTCCACGGCCTCAAAATACAGAAAAGTTTTCAGATCCAGAGCTATGCAATGCCTCTTCCCGGTTGAGTCACGCATACAACGATCTGAGACTGACCACCGGAACATCCATTCGTCTGATTCTCCTCCAACCAGGCGATTTTCAAGATCCCTTATCGTGCATAATTGCCACCGTGGACCCTTATCGAGAGAACTACGACGCTATTTCGTACACGTGGGCCACGGAATCCGGACACGATCGAAAGACGGGACGTATACATTGTCCCGACGGTGCCATAGCTATCACAGAAAACTGTGAGGCGGCCCTGCGGACACTGCGACTGCCAATCGCCCCTCGGCAGTTATGGGTGGACGCCATATGCATCAACCAGTCCAATGTCGACGAGCGCAATCATCAGGTCGAATTGATGGAACAGATCTATCGCTTGGCTTCCACGGTACACATTTGCATACAGGACACGACTCATTCTTACACGGAGTGCATTGCCTGGCTAAATGGTCAAGGTGACTATTCGACAGAGATCGTAACACAGGCAGCAGAGCTATTTCGTCGTCGGTACTTCACGCGAGTCTGGATTATTCAGGAAATTACTTTAGCCAAGCAGGTCACTCTTCATGTCAATAGGGAAAGTGTTTTACTATCAGATTTGACTCTAAGGAGAGCGATTTCTATTTCCTTGGAATTCGATCTACAATCCGGTGTGCCTTTAATTTTGCGATCGATCCAAAACCCTTCCGGGAATATCGCAAAAAGCATTTTTAGATGTCTGAGACTATCGCTGGTTGCATCTTCGGCTGATATACGAGACAAAGTCTATGGCATAGTGAGCCTTCTGAAACCCGACATCCGAGGTCTAATTCCAGTCGACTATGACATGGATCACACGACAGTGTTCGGCAACGTGATAATGGCATGCATTGCTGAGCAAAGAGATCTTCGTATCCTTCAACTTGCCTCTTTGTCGACACAGGTCAACAACGCTGCTGATGCTTGTTGTTTTGGGATGCAAGAGCTCAAGAACTATGTTAGCAATCCGCTTGGTCCTTCCACATGCTGCTGGACGCGAAGAATTAAACTCCAACAGTTCGGTCTGAAATTTCAATCTTGCTGCAGGTGGGTACCTAAGGTCATGGTAGTAACAAAATTCTCTGCATTGCGGCCCAGGTATTTCTCGTATGATGCACGTTCCAAAGTATGGAAGATGTCAAGGAAACCTCTAAAACCTTCTCGAGCACGGAATACACCAATACCAATGATGTTTCTACAGTATTCCCGAGTACAAAAGATATCGAAGATGCCTCCAGCGCAACAGATTCTTCCACGTCTCCACGTTCGAGGACATTTAATCGACATATCACACGGATCCTCAAGCGACACAACTACATCAACTAGTGAAACGGTACAGCAAAGATTCGAGGATCTTGCGTTAGCAAGACATCCATGGTTAGCGGGAATTTTTCGTGAAGAAAAACTCCCGTGCATCGACGGCATTGATGGTTCCAAGAGCAGCAACCTCATAACAACAAACGAACAGGATTTACGAAGCTTTTTAAGTTATGCTCGATGCTGCAACAAGCCTGGTCCAGCCATCATGTTCCAATCCTACTATAGTGTCGGATTCTCTGATGTCAGACATCCAGCTGGAGACCACATATTCGCGATAGACAGTATACCCGAGCTGCTCATGCTCCGACAAGTAGAACCAAACGTGTTCAGAGTAGTGGGCACGTGTTACCTCTGGGCTGCGGTGGAGCTGGATTACTGGAAGCCTGGATCTAGGAAGGGACGATGGCCAGATCGACCATACGATCTCGGGAACAAGCAAACAAGGATGATTGAGATATATTGAGACCCGAAGGTTAAACATGTTCAACAAGATTTGGAATCAAAGGTCGCACATGTACCAATACATCTGGGCCCAAGATCTACTTGGCCGTCAATCAATGTTCTGAAAGACTTTTATAGGACCGATCTGCGGTCTAGTCAAAGTTTAACGTATTTTTATAACGCGTACTAAGAAGATGATATATTCAGGCAAGGAAGCGCACTGTCATCGCTCTAGACTAGTGAACTACCGAGGGAACATCCTTGTGAAGACGAAACATGTTCTCTGATGATTTATTTCAAAGAAGAAAGACTTCTCAGCTGTTGTTCTCCACACTGCAGTCTCGCGCGAAACGTTCTACACATTTTCAGGTGACATAGCCTCCTGCCATTCCGACAACATCTCATCAATAATCTGGTCCTCTTCTGCCGCCATCATCTCCTGCTCATGAGGCCCTGATCGTCCATATTCTCTAACGCGAACCCTCCAATTTTGCTTCGGATGTTGGAATTCCACGACAAATGGAGATCGGATCTCTTTACGCGTATCTTTACGTTTTGTTTGATTTCTCATCATCCTCTGGCTGATGCTACTAGGGCGAGGATTGCCAGGTGTATTTTCGGCTGGAATTGAAGGCACAGGGTGCCCAGTGTCATGAGAGTAGTCTTGTTGCGGTGAATTCTGGCTTGGGTGTCCCGGGCGGCGGCTGTCCGAGACATAATTGGCATGAATATCATGTGGCAGCGACTGTGAGTGCCGCTTTCTTTGGTTTGCTTGTGAAGACATAATGTTTGCTGCCGGAGTCACTAGAAAACTCCCGGGAGCTTGCGATGCTTGCCCTGGTGGTCTTATCATCCCCGGATTGGTACTACCACGATGTGGTGGAGGCCATCCGGTAGGCGGCGGTATTTTCAACTCGGTCTTCAGTATAACAGTAATATGTTCCGTCTCGCGACTATATCGACTCACTGCCCTCGTACGAACCCGCAGACCTGCCATTCGCCATTCCAGGTCAGGTTCCCAGCTTTGCAACGACCAATTTTGTTTTCTGACAAGCTCGGTAATTGCAAAACGCTTGTCTTCGGATGAGAGCTTATCGAGGATATCTTGTAGAAACGAGCGTTTGCTTGAGCCGCCGACACGACGGGCGTCCATGAACCTGGTTTCTAGGTAAAGCTCTTCATTTGAAAGGAACAACTGCGTAATAGTCGGGCTTTTCCAAGAATCTGTCGCCGGTTTAGGTCCGGGATTGGTAGTGTTTGGACCTTTTTGGATTCGCCATCCGGCGTAGCGAGGTTGGTAGTCTGTGATCATTCGCATCGGAAACCCACGAGACGGCGTCGGGGCAGGGATGAAGTGGGGCCCTATGCTGGCATTAGGGTCGTGAACTCCGTATGTTCGTACAGTAGACTTCGATGCTTCGTAAGGATACCCAGATTTGTCTGTGTCCTGAGGGTGATTGGCTGGCTTTCCGATCGCCTCCTGTGTTACATGCCCTTGAGCTTTCTTCATCTGAGTCGCCAGAGTCCTCAGATCTCTTAATAAATCAGCTATGACATCCCGGAATTCTTGGTCTGGTCTAGGAGGAGTCAGCCAATTGCTCATTTGATCGTGCAGGAAGTGCTTACTTTGTTGGTTTGATGCTCTGTTGAAACACTGACAGCCGGATCTGAAGGTTAATTTTCCTGTCCTGGATCTCCATACCTATCCACTTAAAACGCCCCGTCAGCTCTTTTATCTTGTCCGTTGTGAGTTCGGTTTTCTCCCGTTTTCCTTCTGTTATGATTGATTTGCCAGAGTCTTCCTTGATGGTCTCTAATATCTTTTCCGTTGATTGGAATGTAGTTTCGCAGTTCTTCACGTCTGCAAACAAGTTTCTAACAGCAGGATGCTTGAGAGAGAGGCTAACGTTCTTTTCTACCGTTCCCCGGACCAAATCCTGTATGTCGATTAAGATCGAAGAAGTCACACGTATACGATCTGCAAGACTTTTCATTATTTCGTCTAATTTGTCAAGTCTTGCCGCCTGCATTTCCATGGTTGCAGCGACAGATTTGCCTTTATCGACGGCAAGGACTATTTTTCCTTTCGGAATGTCAGCCTTCAAAAACACTATGCGGTAAGAGGGCATACCTATGATAATATTTCTATCTCCGATAACATGCCCAGTAGTCACACCATGGTTTCTGAGCGGACCATGGAAGGTTACATCTCCCCCTCTTATTCCATAAGATCTGTCGGTCCTGTGGATATGTTCTGAACCAGGAGGCATGACAGCGAGACTGTCGTGCAATGTACCATTGCGCGAGGTCTACCAGGAGTTGGGAGGACTGGCAATTTTGCAATCCATGTCTAGATCTAACGCAACTGTTCTAGCTGTCAAGCACAATATGGCATGGTTTCTATGACTGAAGGTAGCCACATGCGTCTGTCTCACAGATGATTAATCAGGAGGCCAAGAAGGCTGGCGGGGTAGTAAAAAACAGCAGCGCGTCGCAATTGAAGCTGAACAGAACGAGAATGGCAGTTCACTTCATCGTGCAGGTGGGGTGGCGTCCAATTTTGCGTGAATCAAGGCGAAACGTCATCCGCCATCTCGAGAAAGAAGCCTTAAAGGGCAAGACTATCCATGCCTCGTCGCATTTCCCTCTTACTTGCGTTCCCACGGATCCCGAAATCCAATCGGCCATGCCGAAGTCACAGATTCTCCAGGGCTGTTATGCTATCCATCAGACTGGAGCCGGCTCGCTAATGGCTGCGGCTGCTTACAGTATGCTCTCGTATGCAGTTTCTGCCACCTAACATATCTGGGCACGCAGCGTCTTCGACTCAACTATTGTGAAGTTGCAATCACTAGTCTGTGGTCATGGTTCCATCTTCCACTGCTTTCTTTGATTCCAGGAGGGATCGTATTGCTATTCCATTCTTTATGTCAAGTGCTTGGTGCTCATAATGCTCAAGCGCCAGCTGAGTCATCGCTAACCAGCGGGGAGGACAAGCCCGCAGGCACCGTAGAAGCAATTGTCATCATGCGCATATCGTACGGCATGGCTGCTCTCAGCGCGCCCTTTCTTCTGTTGGACAAGATCAGTTGGTATCGTGTTCTGTTGCGTATGCAGGCCCTGCATCCCTGTAGTCTCTTCATGCATGCAGGCGTTCACTTTCAGCTCTGTTCAGCTGACAGTTTGCCTTGGCACTGTGTGTAGCTGCGTCCGAATCTAGTCCGCATGGAAGTTTCCTGATGTGCCTAGATTATGATAAAAGCTGTTCGTAACTGCTCTTTTTTTCCACATCAGTCATCGACTCTCCGGCAGTATTATCACTCTCGAGATCAGCTACATTTCATCAGAACTTTCAATCGATAGTATCCTTCCTTTGTTTCTCTTGATTTCGCATAGACTTACACCAGGCTGAAAACATGTCGCCCATCTTGGACCTTAGTGACGTCTTGTTCAATCCCGATGCAGGAACAGTAACTGTAGAGTAAGTGACCCAATTCCACATCAACTTGAGTCCGGTGGCACTAACTTGACTTCTTTGTAGTATCGTCTTTGTCCATGGTCTGAACGGCGATCGCATCGAGACATGGACTTCTGCGGCTACTGACGAGGAACCTGAGAAAACCACTTGGCCAAAGGATCTACTTCCCAAAGCATGCCCAACCGCTCGAATCCTGTCCTTTGGTTACAACTCCGCCTTTGCCGACTTCTACCCCTGACAGGCTCAAAGAAGGAAGTCGCACTCGAAACAACCATCGATACTTTCTCAACCGCTCTACACACGCAACTAGCCAACTTGCGCCTCAAGACCGAGACGCTGATGATAGACCAATTATCTATGTCGCCCATAGTCTAGGAGGTCTCGTCGTTGCCAACGCGCTCTCAAAACCGCATGGCATCGACGAAGCAGCAGGGAAATTGAACGCCAACACCGTCGGCGTGATATTCATGGGCACTCCCTTCGAAGGCTCATCGATTGCCAAGTGGGGCTCTCTGGGCCTGAGGCTCTGGTCGCTCGTCAGCAAAACGGAGAAAGCGACCGTCAAAGATCTGGAGAAGCGTAGCTCGCGGCTGGCGACGATCAACGAAAACATGGCCAAGTACATCCAGACGCGAGACAGGGACCATTCACGGCGCCCGCTTGATGTAGTGTGCTGTTTCGAGGAGCGACCGACGCACATGGGCCCGAAGAAAGAAAAGGTTGTGGACAAGGAATCTGCTACATTGTGGTTGGGAGCCAAGGTTCTTTCCGTCCGTGCAACCCATTCCGCCATGGTCAAATATACCGACGAATCAGATAGCACATACATAACGATATCGGGCATCTTGTCTCAGTGGATCAAGAATCTCGTGGAGAAGGGTGACACGGTCAAGGAAGAAGTAAGTCGCACACATCTTCGTTCTTCTCAGAAGCGCGCATCTGACACTCTTCTGACGTCTTTCAGGATCCTCCTCATATCAGCTTGGGGGACGTCCATTTCGACCGTATTGATCAAAACTTCGGTGCGATTGCGGGCAATGTGATGGCTACCAAAGAGCACGGCATCGTAATGAATGGCGCGATGGTAAGTAATTCGTAGCTACGGAAAGGACACAGACGTTTGCTAAAGGCTTTGAAACAGATGCAGTTCGGTCCAGGCATGTCGCTTGCTGATTTAAAGGGTTCTAGAGATGGAAAACCGAGTGCGCGATAGGACGGGGGAATGGGGGTGCAGACAACAATACTATCCTTTGAAGGACTGCTTTAAAGCTTACTATCGGGATTGGTTGGGCTGGATGTACTCCCAGCACGAAGGCAATCGAATATTCCTGAACCAAACATCCTCTTCGGACTACATTCCATACTCATCTAATCTTATCGCGGCGTAAGACCTCACTTTCCGCTTTTCTCACACCAGGTCGTTGAGGCCGTGAAGCGCTGTCATACGATCCCTTTCATCCAAGGATGCCCAAGCAACTCCCCCGTAGTCATGCGATCCTCGGGTCTCCACTTCAACATGCACCTCATAAACTCCAAGAACTCTTCTTTCTCCCTCCCAGCCAGATTCTCCTCCGAGCTATCCAACGTCAAGCCTTCTGGTATTGGTATATCGGCGATCCAATTACCTGTTACACCTTTTGTCAGCTTTAGATGGTCTCTTGGAAGTATAAAGTCTTACCTTCATCATCGAAGAATTCTTTACTCCGCGATCCACGATTGAGAATATCTAGGGGCGGCGGACCGAGGACTGCAACGACTTCTGCAAGATGAGCTCTAGTCAAATATCTCTTCTTGATAGGATCGATACCGTAGAAGAGATGCTTGTCTTCGTAGAGGTCCCAAATCTGTGTACGTTGGTTAGCGACTATGTTCGCGCCAGACGGTAAAGCATAAAGGTTGCATACCATAGCCCCGACATTCCAAATATCAGCCGGATACCCCCATTCCGTCTGCAGCATGACCTCCGGACAGCGATAGACATCAGGTTGCGCGTCATGAACCTGAGGTTTGTCGCCACGAACTGCAGAGCCGAAGTCTCCAAGGACAATCCTCCCGTATTCCTTTGGTAATCCAAATTGACGTGTAGCGTAGATTGGCTTGCCGTCCACGACTTTTCGAGGCGAGGGAGAGGTCATCTCGACATCAACAAATGCTTTCAGAATGTCCTGATCCTCAATCTCTATAAGGATGTTGTCTGCCTTTATATCTGTATTCTTGTTAGCAGATATGGTGAGGAGATTACGTTAGTCTATACCTGTGTGTATGATCTTGGCTTCGGTGTGGAGATAATCGAGTGCGAGGAACACTTGCGACAGACCAGCTCTGAGCAGCTCTTCCGTGAAGCGATGCGCGGGGTTCCTATTCAAGAGATCCTTGAAACTATCCCACATTGGTTTCTGGACAAGGCATCGATGGTCCCCGCCCTGTCTGGGAATGGTGAACATGTCGAGGGCTGTCCTCACATGACTATGCCCCGGATGGGAAGCATTGCCTTTGCTCAAGATGTTGTACATATTGTGCTCGTCTTCACCCATCTCCTCTCTTGTGTAAACTTTCAGGGTTGTATACGCATGGCGACTGCGGTTTCATCAGTCAAACGAGCACAGATGCCTATTGCTGACTTACTTTAGACCACGGGCTAACCAAACAGTTGACGTAACACCAAAACCTAGCTTGCCTACTACCTGGTGCTTGGACTCGAAGACATCTCCTATGTTGACGGGGTAGTAGGCGCCCCTGCGGAACTCCTCAAGTTGCTCTTCCTCGAACAATACACCATTGCTGACGACTTCGAACCCCGATTTGGGGAATTTCAACGGAGGCCATGGCTGTTTGCGAAAGAGTGACTTTGCGAGTTTGAGCATGAATCAGTTTTCAACGAGTGTCTCACTGAGGCGAGTTAGGCTTGGCAGAGACGTTGTTCAGTGACAGATGGTGGTCCTCAAGATTAAAATTAGAATAGGCAAAGGTCAAAAGCTTACTAAGCGCTGAGCACATCTAGGCAGAAAGTCGTTTGTATTGAATTTTGTAATTTGGCCGTCAATCCATTGATCTGATCATGCACTACCCCTTCATCCCCTCCCTAACATTCCTATCCATACCCTGCAATGCCTCCCTCACACTCGGCGCAAAATGTTTCCTCAATATCTCCCCCTCCCAAACCGTGCCTGCAAACGCATTACTTCCCTCGACCTCTCCCTTCAGTGCATCAAACACACCATCGCCCCTTCTCTCCTCTGTATTCCACAGCGGCGCGACTTTCTTGCCGTGACTGCGCGTGATGCGATTAAGCAGTCCGAGCATGGCTGTACACGATTTCTCGGGGAGGTGCAGGGAGACGGTCATCAACTGCTTGGTGAAGGCTGCGACGCGCAGTGGTGGGACGGCGCGGAGTGAGGCGGCGGGAAGTAGAACGGAGGATAGGGAGCGGATGAGGAGGACGATTGTAGTTTGGACGTTAATTTTGTTGGGGAGGACCTGTGCTTCTGGCATGTTTGGGTCTGGGAGATGCAAGCTCTTTGAACTGAGTTCGATGTCTGTGTTGAGCGATACTGGATGCAGTGTTCGGTACAAGTGCGTGATGAAGAAGCTCAGATCGAGTCTTTGGCTTGATGCAAACTTGGCCGCGTCCTGGCCTTCGAGGAGAGCAAAGGCGGTGATAACGCAGAGGAGAGATTCGCGCGTAAGGTTGCGTTCCGGAGCTTCGTTCTCATCATCGTCATCTGAGGCGTCCTCGTCTTCATCGTCTGAGACGGCCGCTGCGGCAGAGACTTCAGCCGTGGTAATGATATCGCGCAATGCTTCAAGGATATCGCCGAAGAAATCCTGATTGATGAGGTGGGCGTAGCGTGCTAGGCCTTCGAGAACGGCACCCATGAGTCTTGGTGAGCGGGCTTTGAGGATGCGGAAATAGGCTACGAAGACCATCTTGAGGGTTTCGGCCTGCATCCTGTCACGCTCTTCATGGCTGACAGCTGCATCTGCCTCTTTGAACTCCTTCTCGATAGCTTTCTTCTCCTTGAGGTCTTTCCGCAACCGCTTAGTCCGGAACTCACGCTTTTGCTTCATCTTCTTGTTGCTTATGGGCAGGTCGTCGGACTTGTCGATGGCGTTGTAAGAGGCCTTGTGTGCGAATTCGGAGAGTAGACGGAGGTGGAGGAAGGTGTTGAGCACGCTCTCGTCGAAGTGGTAGTTCTTGCCCTTCATCATCTTGGTCAACATGGTGACGGCTTCCAGCGAGACATTGCCTTCCTCGTCGTTTTCGAATAATTGCTCCAGCGCTTCTCTGCATCGCACAAAGTCAGCATCAGCGCGTCTCGTGCTGAGCTTGCCGATGAGTATCTTCAGCAGCTCTCCACGGAAGTTGAAGTGTGGTACGGAAGTGATCAGGTTGCATGCACAGCTGACCGCGACGGATGCCAAGCTCGCGTTCTGCTCATTCTTCACCCCACTAGACTTTGCCAGCTTGCCAAGATGATTGACATAGTCCTGATATCCTGTGACAAGTCTCTGTTCGAATGTGCGCAGCTTCTTGACCTCCTTCGAAATCTTCTCGCCCATGGCCTCCTCTGACAGTGGCCGTATCCTGTACCCAGGGATCAGGTCTTTGAAAATGGTCAACTGCGTAGCTAATGCCAGCTTCTTGACTGTAAAGTTCTCCGAGTCCGCAATCGCTGCCAATGTCTTGAGCGCGTGGATGTGCTCTTCCGGGTCTTCGTTGACCAAGCTAGCTATGCGCGCAAGCTCTTCCTTCGCCTCGAGTATTTGTTGCCGCGCAGGTATCTTGGGCTTTTGTTCCTCCACTACCTCTTCTTGCGGTTCCTCCTCTTCCGCGTCGTCACCAGACCCCAAGAAGCTGTCTGAGTCTGATTCCTCTTTGACATCGGCCGTCGCAGCCGGCGCAACCCATCCTTCCACGGTCCTGACAGGCAATCTCTTGTTCTCCTTCTTCTTGTTCAGCTTGCGCGGCCTGTTCTCATAGTCCTGCTCCAGATCCCACTTGGCTGCATTATTCAGAAAGCTCTGTTTCTTATTCTCCTTCGCAGTAATTGGATATGCGCCGTCCTCAGGCGGACTGAGTCGTCTTCTCTTAGCGGCAGGGACGCGAGACATGGTTTCGTTGTCGTAAATGTGTCGTGTGGATGTTGTCTGTGGTCGCGAAAGAAAGCTACAAGAAATTTTGGTGGAGCTCGGTGAAAGCGGTGGCAGAACCTCCGACGCTTCTCCACTGAAAAAGTTCCCGCGACGTGCAACTTCTTTGCGACCGCGCAACCAACAACTCACACACTTTCACACTCGACACAATGCGGCCACTCACAGAACCCGAGACGAAGACACTCTTCGAGAAGCTTGCAACATACTGCGGAAAGGGCATATCCAACCTGATTGCCGACCCCTCAGGCGGAAACGACCGCAACGTCTTCCGCGTGCAGGTAAGACCTTCATCCTCCTCCTCTTCCAACTGTACTCTCATACTCACAATCGCACAGGGCTCAAGAGTCTACTACGTCCGCGAATCGCTCGCCAACCTCGCCACCTCCGTCGCGCGCGACCAACTCCTCTCGCTGGGCCTGTGTCTCGGAAAATTCACCAAAACCGGGAAATTCCGGCTGCACATCACCGCGCTGTCGATAATCGCGCCGCACGCGCGCTACAAGGTGTGGGTCAAGGCAAACGGCGAGATGCCGTTCTTGTACGGCGGCAATGTACTGAAAGCGCATGTGGGACGGTGGAGCGAGGATTGCCCGGAACATCAAGGTGTGGTGGTGCTGAGTATGAACGACACGCCGCTGGGCTTTGGCGTGAGTGCGAAGAGTACGGCCGAGGCGAGGAAACTGGATCCTACGGGCATTGTGACGTTTAGGCAGGCGGATGTGGGCGAGTACTTGAGGGAGGAAGATACGCTGTTTACGACTTGAAGAGACTGAGCGTCATGGTGGAAAACGTCTTTGAAGTAAGGACTCTCATTGGATTATTGATGCGAGTGCAGCTACGGGTGCAGAGTGGGCCGTATGGAAAGACAAGGCCATACACTGCTGCGTACGAGAAGAGCCAACGAAGATTTATGCATTGCGAAAGGCAGCACATAAGAAGCTATGTAAAGGCTTTGCGAGCAGACTAGTTCTGCTGCATCAAACCAAAAGAATAGATACCCGAATCAAAATCAGCACAACTCAGAATCTCACAATCTCATAATCCACTTGTTGAAAAAGACCTTTCATGTGATGCTTCCACTCTTCTCTAGCCTTCAGTTGGCTATGATGTCCAAAAAGCTCTTGCTTTTCGATAATACATATTGTACAAATGAGCTTTTACGCTGCCGATTGCTCGGCGTGGGTATCAGTCTTGTTCTTCATCCTCCCAATGCGAAATGCAGACTGCGATAGACAAAACCGACACAGATCACTCGCCCAGCTTCTCCAGCAACTTCCTTCTCCTCCTCTCAACAAGCTCATTGTTGACCTCTTCGAGCGTCGGCACCCTCCACCTAACCCCGTCGCCCGCATCACCAGGCAACTCGACCCACTCCTTCTGACCCTTGCTCTCGCCCAGATCATCTCCAAGCTGCATGAAATCATCCCACGCCTCCTTCTCCTTCGCCTTCTCATACGCCAGCAGCGTGCCATCCTCCTCATCCAAATTATACCCATAGTACCCCGCATCCACCCTCTGCCTCAACTCGCTCCTCTTTTCCCTGCCCTGCTTTATCGCATCGTCATCCTCAGGCCTCTGCTGTCTTTCAAACAGCTCTTTCACGCCCGGCAGCTCCTTCGCGCGCCCAAAATACCTATACCCCTTACCACCCCCCGGCACCTCTTTACCATCCTCATCCAACACTCGTCCTCCGCGCATATAGTTTGGCCCGCCCTGGTTCCGTATCTGGCTCTCCCACATGTGTTTCTCGCGCATAAGCTTGTTGATTTCGTCATTGAGGTCGCGGATCTGGTAGTCGGACAGCGCCTCGTCTTGGATCTTGGTCACCTTGCGGCTGATCTCTTTGAGCACCTGGCCGCGCCATTTCTCGCACACGGGGATCGACGTCACGGATGTTATGAGTTTGGGGCGTCGTGTGCGCGAGATGTCGATGATGCCGGCTTCGGCGGCTTGTGCGGCGCGGAAGCGGAAGAGCATCGAGTGCGCCTTTTCCGAGTTACGCGCCATGATTGCGGTTGTGTTGGGGTGTTGTGGGGATGTGGTTTTGAGGTGAAGGCGCTGTTGCGCAAGGTCGCGACGCTGGTTTGGTGTCGTGTGCTGTGTTGCGTGGGTTGCGCTCGTCTATAATATCGTCGGAATTAAACTGAAAGCTGCCCGCAGTCGCAGAAGAGAAGAAGTCGACGGTGATATGAAATGCGCGCACGGCGGTGGCGGTGTGGTTGAGGAGGGGAGCAGATGGAAGGCCGACGCGTTCTGGAAAGTTTGGTGTTTCGACGCCTTTCTGCCACCGCCTCTTGGCGTTCACCTTGTTTGCATGGGGCTTCCCGCTTTCGGAAACTTTGCCTGCATGCATGTTACCTGTGCAAATCAGGGGCGGGAAATTGCTCATCCAAGGATAGATTCTAACTGTCTTCCAAAAATGAATTTTTGACTCCTCGTCGTTTCAATAATATTACGAAGTATCGAGGTAACGATCGAATTGCCACCCCAGATTGTCCAGTCGATTAACGAGAGCAAGCGTGCAAGGCATAGACAGCGTGGAACATCATGTAGAGTAAAAATGTGGAGATGTTGTAGAGCGTAACGCGTAGAGATTAGTGAAGATGCTCGTATGCGAATGTAAGGCAGCGCCAACCAAGTGCCCACTTCTGGAGTACGACCTCTGCACTTACACAATATCAACATAAAATCCAACCCTAATCCAACCACTGTCTATCCAAGCCCTCCAAGAATTCAGCATCCACATTAACAAAGCTCCTCCAAAAGTCCACCTCAAGTCTCCATGGCTTCGTCTGAACAGCCCACGTCACACCCCCACTCAACAACCTGCAATCCGCCTGATCCCTCCCCATGACCCTCACTAAATCTTTACATACGATGATCTGCAAGCCGAAGATATTCTTCCACGGTTCTAATCTCAAGCTCAACTGATGGTGAATGCTCCACTCACTATACGGCATATCCTTGGGCACAAACTTGAACTCCCACGCGCGGCCTCGGTCATCTAGGAACGCGCACGTCGCCCTTTGATCGATACTCAGCATGAGTGGGTAGAAGTGCGGGGCGGACCAGAGTCTAAGGACAGAGAATCTCGCGTCGGGATTGGATGAGGCGAATAATCCAATCCTCTTGATGATGAAGTCGCGGTCGAGGGAGGTGGGGTCTTTGAGGTGGCTGACGATGTTGGAGGGCGGGATACCGATGCGGTAGTCGAGGTAGAGATCGGGAGAGCGGGAGGGCTCAGTGCCGGCGATTGTGATGCCGGCGACGCTGCCGTCGTAGGAGGAGCAGATTACGCCAGCGCGGAAGACTGGTAGAGATGAAAAGTTAGTGTGGATATTGAGTGTGGGTGTGGGGGAAGAGCGTGGACTTACGCCGTATGATTACAGGACGGATAGCTTTTCGCCATTCAATGGGAAAGATGTCATCCACAGAGTCTCCAGAGCTGCGCTTGTTATCTTTAAGCAACCTATCCTAGGGTTTCCAGAACTCCGCTGGCATGATTTTGTTGCTCTTATGTGTTCGACAATCTGGGACTTGTTTTGCTCTCTCCTCTTGATTCAGCAGAAGAGAGTCTTTGAACATGCTGCCCACTGTGTGAGCTTTGAAATTGTCCGTTTCGAAGAAAAGTGCAATCGCTGCGTATGCTTTGAATGCATCGTCAACGGTCGGCGCTCTTCTCGGAAGCAGTCCACCATCTACATGAACTTGGCCAGCTCGAACGGCCCGGGGTCGAGGCCACTTTGCATGACCATTTGGTCCATGGTAGCTACCATCAGCATCAATTCTCCGTATCGCTTTATCGTACCTGGTTCCTGATCGGCTTGATGCCAGTAGTTCTTGAAGACTACGATTTCGTCAGTTTCTGGAAGTGGGAGTGTAATATGCAGATCAAATACCTATGCTCTTCTGGCGGTCGATGTGCCGCATGAAGTCAGCATGCATGGCCATGTCATTGCTAACATACTCCTTCAAGCGGCGGAATGCATTGCGCATAGCATGCATGAGGTTTGCAGCGTCCTTCCCGACTAAATCAGGGATTTGTTTCGCGCCGGGTGGATCCCAAAGAATGGGTAGGTAATAAACAGGTTCCCGGATCTTGGATTTCTTCATCTGAGCAGACAAAATTTCAATAGTGTTATCGATGGCCTCCTGCTCCTCAGCTATGATGAACTGGGCCCCACAATCGAGGATTCATCATCTATGTCCCAGTCAGAGTCTCCATCGTCATCCTCTAGTGCCGCAAGCTGTTCTCCATCGAGCTCCGAGTCAGTATACATCTCAAACTCATTATCGTCCATGGGCTCATTTTCCATGTCGAGATCATTGGCGAATTTGCGAATATCGATAGAGCCACCCTGTTCGAAGATTTTCTTGGCGCTTGGATCGTTGCGGAAGAGATTGTCCACCATCTCGCCATCAGCCCCTTGTGGAAACAGCAGGCCATCCACAAGCTCGTCTGCTTTGATGTAAACGTAGCTAACTAAAAAGCCTTCCATCGTTTCTCCGCCAGTTGGACTCCAACCAATCGCCTCTACTGTTCTGCCAAGGCCGTTCCACATGCTTTCAACTTCCTCGCCTGGTTTGATGCTGCGCACATGCTCAGTCTCAGGGTCTCGCGTGACGGTCTGTAATATCTGCCGAGTTGCCGAGAACTTGTCTTTCAATTCATAAACACGCAGAGCACATTCGAGAGTCTATGGCAATTAGCTGGAAAAGTGGTCCCCAGCATGATGAGGTCGCTTACCCCTTCAAATTTTCTCTGCATAATACCAAACGGCCGACCAGGGTCTGAAATCCCAAATGTAAACATCGTTATACTCGACGAAGCCAAAATGCCACTTTCTGGCAATGTCCTGGCGTAGCATACATCAGTGTTTGTGTAGCTTACAATCTGCTCAAAGAAAGTAGGTCTAATCTCACTTATAACGTTAAAATAATAATAATTAGCTCGTCCCGACCCACTATTTTCGCGAAATCTCCCAAGATCCTCCTGTGACCAGTTTTACGATCACGCACCAAAAATCAAAGCCCTCCTTCCTAACATCTAAACATTGCAAGGCTACATGCATTAATTCGCCTCAATAGTAAGTTAACTTATAGATTACCTCAAGACACGAAAAAGTCCAAAAACATACAACAGCGGGGATTCGCCAGTGGTCACCCACCTGACTACTAATCCGCCGGTGCGCTGCTTAAATATGGCTGAGCGGACGGGAAGCCTTGTATTCAACGCCCTATGGTCGTATGTGAAAATAAAGTTTCTGTGCATGCAATATATTGCTAGACACGTCCCGAGAGATATCGGAGAAAGCGTAGACTGATAGGATCATCTCGCTTGATGCGGCAGCAGATGAATTTCCGGAATTTAACGATTGAATGAGATCGTCGCTCCGTCCCGTGGCTGCCAGTCTGGAAATATTGTGTCACTCTTTCCGCCTTATCCCCAGTAACGTAGGGAATAAAACCGAGCTGTAATAGTTGCTGGCGAGCTGCATCACCGATAAACTTCGTTCACTTTGGTGCCGGGAAGTAGTGATACAGCCAGAGAATGTTAACCTCGTAAACTTCGTTCCAGTTCCAGCATAACTCCACAGCATCAAAGAGATCGGAGTCTTTGGTCTGTTATTTGTCTGGAACATCACCTCGATGCTTCCGTAAGAGCCTGTGTTCTTTCGTTACATACTTGTCGTCGCCGAAATCGTCCACGTCGTCCATAGTATTTAGCTCCTCTTCTGCCACGCCATCCCTCTCACGGGTGAAATCGGTACAAGCGTCACGCACATCTTGGAGACCAGGCTGTTCAAGTTTCAAGCACAGGTCTCTGAGATGCTCTCGGATCACCTCTGGGCGGTGGAGGAAATCCTTAATGCTGTCTGTTTCTAGAGCAGCCGGCACCAAGGTGGCTTGAGAGAGCAGCAACCGACAGAAAAGGAAATTCTTGATCTCTCCCACCTCATCCAACACCTTCTCAACCTCTTCGTCGGGTAATGCAGGTGTCTTGGCGTCGATACCTATAGGACCATTGCCGTTCGTGTACCAGCTCTTAGCCCGCTCAAACTTGACCGGATTACGCAGGCGTTCGCGCATCTGTTGCCTGATCTCCATTTCGATGATGTTTGAACCCCGTCCATCGGCAGTCTGTATTGTTAGGTCTGCCACTTTCTTGACTTCCGCACATACGCAGTTGCTGAGCGTTTCAGCACGAGCGACGAAATCAGCAGAGACCAAGCATGAAACAATGGACTACATCGGCACAAGCAACCACCTACTCGGACTTCAGCAGATGTCTGACTCAGATTGTTCGAGCATGGGCGAAGTGATTGGTACCAGATTATTGATCATGGCATATTAATACAAAATCCTTACCGCTTTCAGTTGTCTGGGGTTCAATCATCTGGTCAATCGATCGGCCCATCTTTTCGGCAAACTATCACTATAAGTAGACCACTTTCCGAGCTATCGTTGCCACTGATTCACAGACTGCCTTTATAATGCTGTTCATTTCCACCTGAGAATGTAGCCAAGATGATGGTCTCAAAGTTTTGCGAAGACAACGCACTTTCTAGGTATAGCTTCAGAAATCTGTTAGTGGACTACCCAACAAGATGTCAATGTATCGCCAGTAAACTACCCATATATCATTTGCATCTTCCGATGAACCTGCCCAAAATCTACCTCATATTAACTCGCTAAAGGCAGTAAAACCAGATGTGATGTACTAAGTGTGAAGCGTAAGTTAAGCTAGAAGACAGGCTGCTTGTAGGTTGCCGAGTGATTGTTGTTTGTAATCAAAGTTTGAAACCAGCCAAGGCCGAGCTGAAGCGATCCACGATGGACTACCCTACCTGGTTTTGGTGTGATATGGAAGCTGATCACTCCGAACCGGCCGGTTGCAGTTTTTTTACAAGTTTGTTGAAATATGGCTAACCACACGCGGAATAAACTTCTTGTTGCCATGATATAGGGAAGTTCACTAATCGGCGCCCGTCGCATCCATACGTAGCAAGGTTTCCACTTCACCCATAGCGTAACTACAGACTTGTTGATGACGCAACAGATATAAGTGCGCTTCGTCCTTATGATGGGTCTGTGGTGCACAGTCATGAGTAATATGTATGACCACTAAAATCATGCACATGGGGACAATTCATCCAGGCAGGCTGCTTCCATAGATTGATAAGTAAGCTTATACGTTGGATATTTTATCGGCTGCCCCAGGAGGGTAGAATGATAAACTCGATCATTCAGTTCCGGCCGTGATTGTTACGTGTGGGCTGCTTGCGGAAGAAGATAACAAAGACGCGATACACACTGAAGATAGCTGACGACATACATATGTTTATATTTGAAGGACTGTACGAGCTACTGCCTAATTTGGGCATATTGAGATAAGGATAGGACACGCTACCCGGGTGCATCTCGCTTGCATCATACCGTATTCTTTGTAGATACGAGCCGCTTCCTACATGCTGCTTGCAGACGTTACTTCACTCCCGACCTTATAACTGATAGAAGAATAAAAAATGACGGCTCCTTGCACGATATAATCTTCGTGTCTAACAATTTGCACTATCACTGATATCCTTCTCATTTCGCGACATGGCGCTTGAAAATTTGGCAGATCAACTGACTTCTTTACGTCTTTCAACTGACGAATACCTTGCTTACAATCCAAGCGGGGATAAATCATGGCTTTCGCAAAAGCTGGATGATATCCCTAGGTACCTGTTTAGGGTATATACTCCGAGGTCCTGTGGTTCGACCAACACGTCATGGACCAAATCTAAGAACGCCAGGTATGGCACTCCGTCTAGTAGACTAGATGTTTTCGCTAGGAGTGATAAGGAAGTGGCTGCTATGCTCTATAGGCATCTCATGTGGAAGGAAGGCGACGACAACTTTGTTTCCTGGACGAGCTCGCCGACCTTTGCCCTGGTGTATATATTCCACTTGCACGCCAATTCAAGAGATAAATCTGAGTTCGTGGACATTCAATTCTGCATTACCGACACTACATGCCTTCCCAGGGGTATCTTTCTTCAAGACCTCGACCTCATCCGTGCTTACAGCCCCTTCGACGCCGAGTTAGTCGAGGTGGAGAAGCTGCGGACGCAGAAACAAGGTGGAAGATTTTACTTTGGGGAGTATCTGTCGCAGGGCGCATTAAAAATCGAAGGCAAATGCGATATCGTGTCAGCCTCCGCATTGATCGGTCAGGGTCTGTTTGACTTGCAGCCTATTCTCAAGGAGTTTGCTAGATGGCCGAAGAGTTTCAAACCACCTTGGGCATATCCAGTGCTTAATCTCCGCGATGATATTTACCGAAACGCAGTCAGGACTAGTATCGCAGATGTTCTCAAAGCAGTTACTAGTATCAAACAGCTCTTTGGTTCCCGATGGCGTTTGCCTGTGGCGATCAACCTTGTTGCCTCGTTTTCTTATGGAGAACAAGATTCTTGTGTCTCAAAATTCTTCAATGAGAGTCATTTTACAGGTTTGCTCCCTTTTCTGGTAGCTCGAAAGATGCTGATCAGAGCAGACGAGGACAGAAATGAATGCTGCCCTTCGAAGACAAAGATTATAGCTCATAGTAGTTTACCAGAGGTGCAGCAAGTGGGTGACCTCATGCAAAGCGTTTATACGGAGTTTTGCCTACTGAAAATGAAGAGTCAGTCAACATACAGGAGCATTCAGATCCAGAGTTAGCACTAACCTTGGACCTTCTAACAGATTACACTACAGAAGCCGCAATCAGACTACGCTCTGCCATAGTATGGCGTACAGCGCTTGGGGATATAGCATCTGTGGATCAAGATCAGACGGTAGATTCGACTTGGACTGCTCTATCGAGCCAACTGGACACGTTAAAAATCCTCTGCAACATTCTATCTCGACCAGAAATGTAATAGAAGATTTAAATCGAAGATCTGGTCCAAGAAGCTTACGAATTAGACACCTGTACGTTGGTACCCGATAAAAAGAATAGTTCTCTGTCAATCGACGTAAACGCGTCTTCTTCTGCGAGTGTGCGACTTCGATGATGACGCTCAGGTATTGACGTCCTCAGACCTAAATGATGAGTTCAGCTTGCACCTACAGTCTTATCAACTGTGATGTTAAACGCGTTACTCTCGTAGTGTCCAGTGGTGGCGGTAAAAGTGTCCATTATATCAAGTTTTGCTCCGTTATGTCAGACATAGTGTCTAAGACCTAAGCATTATCAAAGAGGTAGAAGTTATGTAGTTGATTATCTGTTAAATGATAAGGAACTGCACCAGCTCTAGCCTGAATCTTCCATGGAGGAACATAAACAAACTTGTAAACACACTTAGATTCAGTAGAACTACTTCAAAGAAATGGGGCACAGAGATATCATTCCATACTAAAGGCATTCCTTTCATAAGCTTCAGATATCACTTGGTGCTTGTTGAGGCAGGAGTAGTGTAGCGCTTGCCAGCTATAGAGCGGTCATTTCCCTGGTATGAAATCCAATCCAACCTGTGCTTATATCGTGCACAACCACTTCTGTCATCATCCGGTACCTGTTCCAGAATTACGTTCACTTCATCCTCTACAATGAAGGCCGTGGTTATGACGGAGGGGGTTGAACACAGTTAGGCAAGATGTGTCGTGTTAAAAAGCCGGTTGCCTGTATCTGTCGTTCCTCTACCAGTGAACTTGTTCTCAGAAAGTCGAAGCGCAACCAGGTCTAATTGCGGGTCCTGAGCTAGGGATTGGAGACCCCCAGTCATGCACTCGGCCTGGATGACGCCTGCCACTACCACGAGATGAACTGTAGCGTGTATGTCGCGAATGTGCTGAACAAAATCCACGACTGTTTTGCCACTGTTCACTACAGAATCCACAAGGATTACGGTAACCTTTCCCTTTACATGATCTTGCAAAACGTCTCCGGGGCAGCGGGCATGGAGGAACATGGCTCGTGGGAACGCTTCATTAACGCCAAAAGCCATGGGTTCCCCACCACGCATTAGCGCAACAATCAACGTTTGGCCCTCGTGAAGAAGTCGGAAACCGCTTGTGGTATGACCCTGCACGTGCTGGATAGGGTACTCTTGGATGCCGATCAACTGGGCGAGAAGGTCTGTTGCTAGGTACCATCCGACGCGGCCATGGAATTTTCGTAGCTCGGGCCCAGAAACTGCTGCATCTCGCATCGACGTCATGAGCAACTTTGCCGCGTTCCTATCACCTGCGTGGACAAGCTGGGTAGTAGCACGGCGCTTGCGGACACCCAGCAGCTCGTCAACGAAGCCACGATCCGTGAGCTGGATCAGTGGCAGCTTGAGGGTGCTTAGACGTGGCTGTACATGGCTCGGAAGTAGAACTTGATGCGCTCGAAATGCGCCATGATCGATAACATCCTTCAAAGCGGCGTCCATGGTTTTGCTCCTCGTCTGCTCGTCACCCGTCACGATGATGGCTCGGTCCGCATTCCTGAGCATGCCCAAGTCCAGCACACTGTCTCCGAAAGCCCAGACAAACATGTTATGGAGCTCTTGTGAACGTGCGACTAAGGCGGCCTTTACTGGACCTGTGACAACATATCCATCCGAGATCCGCCCCCCTGCGATAACCTTTACACTATCAGACAACCCTGCTCTTTTCAGCACTATCTCCCAAACTCGGCGCAGCCCACAACTAACGACCACCGCGCGAACGTGATCCTGCCGAGATACTACTTGTAGCAAAGAGACGAATTCAGGGTGCATGATCACCGCCGATGCTACGTCTTGACAGATTGCATCGTACTCCAGGTCATCTGCCGCTTCTTCGTAGAGCAGGACAGCTTGGCGAAATGCATTGTACGAGTAACCTAGCGGACTGCTAAACAATGCTCTCAATGGACAGCCAAGGTCTGGTGACTGTTGCGATAACCTCAGCTGCTCCCAGAACATCATACCAGTGTCTGCTGTGGCTAGTGTCTTATCGGCGTCAAGAACTAGTAGAGTGTCCGGTTGTCCCACTTCAGCAGCGACGGCTTTCTCCAATGCCATCTCAGCTGCATGCATGTTTTGTTTCTCGGTATGTTGCTGGAAATTGCGTAGTAGTGAGGAGACGGTGCTCAGAAGGTCCTTCTCGTGGTAGACGTGTGATAACAATATGTTATTTTCGCGGCAGAGGCGGAGCAGCTGGCTCTTCTCCTCCACCTGCCACTCGTTCAATTGGCTCACTGTCGTAGAAGGGCGATCTCTTGCTGTGTCGCCTGACCGCCGTTGTAATACAACGTTGGGAGGAGTATCCAGATAGATGATATGCGTGTAATTCTTTAAGTCGCTCTGGGTGCATACCAATTGCCCTGCACTTTCACCCTCATGCCACAACATGAGATGCCCAGCTACAACGGCAAGTTTTCGGTCTTCTAGGCAACTCTGCTTGATCTTGTTTATGGCTAACTCGCGCCAGTGCTTCTTCTCCTCTTCTTCCAGCTCATGGAATGCACCAAGACCGCCAGGCACGACCGATGCGATGACCTGTGACCCATCCCAGAACATGAAGGGCTCTTTCTCGAGTCGTTGTCTGAGTTGGTTGATAAGGAACGTCTTACCGGAGCCAGGGATTCCGTAGATACCAACGACCATGGCTTGGTGGTCGCTAGCAGGGCTTGTAATAGCGGACATTGAGTCGCATCTGGTGTGAAGCTTCATTGTGGTAGTGTCGGTCGGGGTGGGTGAGAAAGTCTCCATTCTGGGTCAATATCGTGTTCTCTGGCTGACAGAACCTGTCCAGGCTTTTGCGCCATATATGGTGATTTAATGTACTCTGTGCAGCTGAGATACCAAAGGTCCCGATTTGTCGGAAGAATAGATAGAGCTATACGCTAGTACTCAGTTGGGCGAAAATGCCTAGGGTTACGGAGCAAAATATGCTGTGTCTTGTGCGTTCCTCCGGCTGTTCCTTGACTATGGTAGAAGAGGCCATACCAGCTGCAATCGCCGACACACTCGCTTGAACTGCGCTACGTCAATATTGTGCCGAAGGGCAACCTCGCTAAGCTTGTGGTCCTTCCTCGGGTTCACAACTTCGCGCACCTGGGCGAAACAAGGGTCACCACAAATGCGGGCCGTCGTTTGATACAGCTTCCAACGTAAGGTGTACTTTGTAATCATGTAGACATAGATAGAGGTATGTCGGAACCTGTAAGGTGGTAGACTTCGAATCGGAAACCCGTCGTATCGAGCTCGGGTGATGGTAAAGAAGACATCAGCCGTTTCGCTCAGTTTGAGCATAGGACCACTTGCGTTACGTCGTTCTAGTAACTCTTCGCGAAGCCGGTCTCGATACCAAGATGGCGGTGATTGTCGCTTTAGGCTCAGTTTGTCGTACCACTTTCTCAAAAGTACGTTTACCGGTGAACGCATGTTGGCTGAAGAATTGGTTGACAATGACGGTTCAATGCAGGTTTTGAGGGGAGCAACGGACCCTGCTGCCGGTACCGGTAGATCCAGGTTAACGGTAAATTAGAATGTTGCGGAGTTTCAGCCATTGTTGTGCCCTCTACTCGCAGCAACTATCCAGCAACGTGGGTTCACCGGAACCCTTTTTACGGAGATGCGCGCCTACCAGGATGTAGCTGTACACAGCAGTTTGAATACGCAGCTTCACGCGATTGGTGCGTAAGATAGGTATACGTCACTTATCTTGGCAAGTAACGTCAAGTCTTTTTGTGCTGTCGACCGAAACGAATTACACTCGCTGATCGCCTCCACGAAGCTTTGAAAATGGTGACTGATGTGCCAGACTAGGGGGACCGATATGAGTGACAGGGGTTGTGATCCGCTATTCGGAAGGGTTGTTTCCTTGCAAGGCCGGCCTACTTGTCCCAATCTTGCTGTCTCACTAGATCGGAATGTGACGCCTTAGTTTCCTTTGGATATTTTTGGACAAACAGATAAGATTCCTGACTAGCGCCTTGAAAGAGTTAGCAACATGCGAAGCTCGCTGAGGCATGTCGAGTCTTTCCTCTTTAAACGTAATGAATAAATTCACTATTGTACTATTACGATGCGCAAATCAAATTGTTACTAAGTTCTATAACCTGTAAGGCGTATTTGCCTGCAAGAATTGCAAGCTTGTTTTAGTGAGTGTTATGGAGCTATACTTATAGAAGAATCGCTCGTCTTGATATCTACTTAGTACTGTGGACTAGCTTGCTAAAAGCTTTACTAGAGTAGTCATAAGGTGGATTGCAGAGATCCTCTTTACAAGACGAACTAGATCCCTGATTGGGATCGTACTAATCAGAAGCTAGCATGGGCAACTGGAGAAGCTTCTTAAAATTTGCATAATCTCTTTAGATCTAGCAAGTATCTTTTGGGAAATACACTAACTGTTGATATTACACAAATGGCTTAAAACGAGGGTAAGATATATAATAAAGATATTACGTTGTTTTTGCTGGTGTGTTTACTATCTGCGACTGGTGATTATATAAGTCTGATCTTGTTTAGCCTCCGGTGATCTTAGAAATCTAATTAGGACGCTGCGTAGTCTACCTAAGTCCTTTAATTAATATGTTAACGTGAGAGTTAACGACTGAGAGTTTGACGTTGTTGCACGTAATATAATTGTACTCCTGCTAATCTTCGTATCTCTAGATAATATTTCCTTAGACTCTACTTCGTATAATTCTGTTATAGAGACTCTTATTTATGTGTGGTATTCTGCATTTGTTACTTAAGCCTTGATTTCATCGCTGTAGGATAAAGTTGGGGCCTTACTGCGAAACAGCTATACTTACTCTACTTAAATAACGGATGGTAGCATAGTTAAGAAAACCTAGTTATCTCAACGAGACAAAGCTTTATCTATTACGCATTGGGCGAACTAGTGGCTGAAGATCGAAACGTTCCTTCAGGTACCTACTGCTCTGCCTATGGAATCTGCTTAGAAGATCTGAGTAGCTGTGGTGATGTCTCCTGAGAGGGCTGATTAGAGATAGATAGTATTACAAAGATGCACACCTATCTAAGCGCCTTGCTAAGCGGATATTTAGGGTTAATAGTTTGCTACTTTCCTCTAGCTATCTGCAGACTAACTCAAATGTTCCTAATCTGTAAGTCGCACTACTATATCTTGTCAATTAACTGATAATATCTAGAATAATGTTCTAGTCAGGTTCTTAACTATTTGACGACAGGTCAGATCTAATGGCGGGTTAGAATATCATAGAAGTCTATCGAACGATATAGAGAGCTTCACAGGACATGTATGGGAAGTTGTTCGCATACCTACGCAAAGAGTTCTAAGCATTCTTCCAGCGTATGGTTACTCTTAAGATCCACAATCAGCTCTTGACCATCGACGCGAAGATACTGCCTGAGCTCCTGACGCCGGAATCGTACGGAAGAATCGATGTAAGATTGCCGATCACATTATGTACACTCCTGATAGGGTCCACAGGTCGCGAACAGATCGGACGCGTGCTACATGGGACCTCGTCAAGTTCTGTCCTTATGTGAAAACTACTGATAGGAGCAGGGTGTACACCGCAAACTTTTCAGCGAACCTGAAATGCGCATACTACGGGGAACTGCCCATGAATCTCCAGTATATACCTGAGACTCTCGCAGTCGTGGGACAAGGCGTGTCAGCGCCGAGTTTGATGGAAATTTGCATTCGCGGAAACCAGTGTCCCGGGGGATTTTTCCAAGGCTGCAGGCTCGCGGAATGGGGTACCATTTAGTGGAAGCGTCGAGGGCATAAGGTAGCGCACCCACCCATGGCCGCTCCAATCAGGTATTACGCAGATACCACGGCCCATCGCCTGGGAAACAGAGGAGCCTTTTAAGTGTGACCTTTTGTCCTCGAACTAACATTCATAAAATGAAACGTAGCTTATTGAATCAATGCTTCATTTTAATTTTCTATTGCGTGAGGTCTGGCACCTTCTTCACTTCCGCGTCAGCTGATCTGGTCCCTATTGTGCTTCTAGATAAGACCTTACCTGCGGAACTTTAAGGTCAGTCGTGATGGCTGGAAATCTAGGGGCCTTGGTCTGCGTCTGAACGCTAGCGATGGTAACGAATTATGTGGCTTTGAGGCGGCTCTCAATCAGGGGCCGAACAAGCAAGAGTTATGTTGATTTAACTACATTTTTTGTTCTCAGCAGAGATCGCGTCCCTCCATGGGCGCTCCGTAGAAGTGGCTTGCGTCTTGTTCGCAAGCAGTCTCGTTAGAGAGCAGTTAGTCGAAATGTATCGTCCTGGTCCAGTGGATCTAGACGTGGCTAAGCAGATGAGAACTTTTACGCCCAACTTTGTGAAGTCAAGAAAGAGTGAATATAATTGTATATATTGGTGAGGCCTGCTATTGAGTTTGGTCTGTGGAAATTTGCTTCAGTCTTCGCGGCCTTCAAAAGCCATCACGGTCTTTCTCCACTGCTTGCTCCTCCTCACCCTACGCTCCACAAAGCATGTTCAAGACACTCGTTTTTGCCCTCCTAGCCTTTCCCATCATTGAGGCTCGCATATCTCAAGATGGAAGATGCGGTGGTTGAACTCGCGATACCTTTCTAGGATCTAAATTCGGAGATTGTTGCAGGTCAGTCACGTTCGGTAGCGAGATTCTGCCAACAGCTCACAAGTCGTTTTAGTCAATACGGATGGTGTGGTAGCTCGAAGGACCACTGCGAGCGAGGTCGCCAGTCTGTGCTTGGCTCATGCAAGGGTGCCGTCTCGTCGTCTGCAGTTAGGGTGTCGGTCACGCCTTTAGTTCGCCCGTCATCGTCCACGCCTACCTCTTCCCCCACGTCGATTCAATCTCCTTCGACACCAAAGAAGCCCACAAATTCTTGCTGTGGATTCTCTAACAAAGCCTCCCCCGGAGGAATGACATGCTCCGGTTCGCAGTGGGGCAATTGCTGCAAATACGTCTTGTGATGCGTTTGGCACTTCGTCAGTGACAACATTGCCTAGTCAGTACGGCTACTGTGGGAGCAAAGATGCCTACTGCGGCACTGGATGCCAGGCAGGTTTCGGAACTTGCGATACTAAGCCTTCTTCGTCGAGCCAGAATTCTTCACTAGCTATGTCGTCTCCAGCAACGTCGGAGATGAGCTTGAGTGCCGTATTCTCTACAGTTGCCTCATCTGCATCCATCGCCTTATCAATCAGTTCCGACAGGTTAGCCTCTGCAAGCTCAACGCCTGTGCCTCAATCACCATCGAGCTCGGCACCTACATCGTCTCCAACAGCATCTCCGAATAATAGTCTCATGATTTTGTCGTCGTCAAGCCCAGCCGTTCAGTCTTCTACTGAAGTAATAACATCTGCATCTTCCTCAGCATGCTTCCCTACGCAGCTCACTGGACCGTATGTTCCATTTGGCCAGTGTGACATTGCAGGACGTCCAAGCGGCGTCGTTCCCGCAATGGCATATATGAGTGTCGAAGACACCCTGCCTGCCTGCAAAGAGCTGTGCCGGACTGCGAGTCGTATGCGTTTTATGAGGTTGGGTGTAAGGTTTGAGGGAAGACTACATGTTTCAATGTGTGGATTTAGTAATGTTAATGTTAATGTAATGTTGTGGGATTGAGGAATTATCTCAGGTGAGTGGGGGGATGCTGAAGAATGCTTGTGGTGAATCCAAAATCTCTCTTGGAGACCTACTTATACTTCACCATTGAACGGCCCGCGTCACACATCCGTGATGGGGTTCGAAATGCAAACACGGAACTGCCTGGTGCAAGCGAACTCGAAGTAAGTCTGTCTCAATTGCTAGGCTGATAATCTATAGCCTGCAGGAATACCTTCAGGGGCCATTCGAGGCCTGTCTCTGGGTATCGCTTTTCTCCCCGTGAATATAACAAAAGAACATCGTCTACGGCACCAATGCACGATCCAACCATGCATAATGCTGACAAGCGGCGTGTCACCAGCCCAGCGACCCAAAGGGGGCGCCAAAGTTGGATGGGGGCGTTTTGAGAATGACACCATCGACTTCCTCGGTCATTCCGGAACGATGTGAATCCGCGGATCCCTTGCGACTGAGTGGCATGCCATCCTCACTTGGCATTTCGGTGACGCTCACGGTCGGACTGGTGATCTTTGCCGGCTCGTCAGGAAATTCGCCCCTAAGCTCTGCCTGCTGCCTCGAGATCTTGCTAAGTACTGCATCCAGCTTGCTCAATGGGATGTGGCCGTCGTCTGCGCCATCCACGGGGTTCGTGGGGAGTGTCAAGGCACCCGTCAGGCCCTCATCTGCATCCGGTGTAGCCGCTTTGTCGTCTGCCGGCGCCTGTGCTTGTTCGAGCGGAGCGGCTGGCACTTCCATTGCAGGCGACAAGGCGCGCGGGATCAGGGGCGTGTGGCCGGCATGGAGCCTGTTGGCTTCCGGGAGGGGCGAGAGCAGCGCGTGTGTGGTCGTCGGGGACAGCGGAACCTCATCGTTGAGCTCGTGCGAGGCCATCTTGGCCGGCAGTGGGATGTGAGGGTTGAGGAGAGTGCGATTCTGGCGCCTCTCGAGGAGTGATGCCATGGGAGGCGTGGGCTGCAGGATATGGGGTGGTGAGGCAATGGCCGGGTAGCCGTGGATGAACTGTGCCTTCTCTGTCAACATGTCGTCGGGCGGCGTCGTGGTGTTGTGGGGGGCGGCGAGGAGGATTTCAGGACGAACGAGGGTGCACTGCATCAGTCCTGCCCACTCCGTCTGGGTGCCCGCCTCTACATATGCCGGCATCATGGCGATGGGCGATGGGCGATGATGTCGCTGCGCTAGTGCTCCGGGCGAACGTCAGCTTAGGCTCGAGGAATTGTGGGCCGGTCTGCCTGCTCTGGTGCTAGTCTCGGGTAACGTATGCAAGGGCGCCGGTGGTGGTGCTGTGGGAGCGGCGAGGATGAGGGAGGCGTGCTGGGCGCGTGGTGGCGGGGGTGGGATGTGCTGCGGCGGTGGTTGCGAAGCGAAGGATGTCGAGGCGGGCGAGGGTAAAGCTGCAGTGGGTGGTGAATGTTGTTTGTTAAGCGTTGGCCCATGTTTGTGCTGCAGGCGGGCGGGCGGGTGGCATGGATCTGCGCGACAACACCACGGCCGACGTTTGGAAACGGCAGCGACGGGCGCGGAGGCGACGTCATACCTTCATTCCGTACCTTGTACCTGCGTGCGCAAGAGCGTCTCGTTGGTCCTGGCGTCTGACCAAAGCCTAAATTGCCGCAAAGACCACCAACGCAACGACGACATGTATCTCTTCTTTATCCCGCCTCGCCATCGCTGATGCAGCAGCCATGGCCTGGAGTGGTTCTCGTCAAGCCACGCGGGCAAGCGTGTGGATCTGCCCGCGGCACGTCATCATGCCTTCTCTTGGCTCCTCATGCCTCGTGTCGAACACCGTAGTCCGCCCGTATGAGAGTCGGTGCTCCCATCATCGTCGCAAACGTTAGTAAATCGGTCGGTGAGCAGAAAGTTGATGTGCCAGCGGCAGCGGCAGCGGCAGCGACAGCGACTAAAAGCATCGTCTCCTTGCAGCGTGATTGCAAGGAGTCGGAGCAGCTGACCTTCACTCCCGCCGTGGTAAGCATGGCGAGAGGGGTAAGTGACCACGCCGCAGAGACTCCAACGACGCTTGCTAGGCTTCCAGAACCGCTAGAAGTACCGTGGCTGTTGATGATGTCTGTCCGTACGTATCGATTGAGCCCCAGGCCTCGACTTCCAAGGTTCCGCCCTCCTCCGCAACTCACCACCGTCCAATCAAGTCTACACAGTTTCCCCCCCTCCGCGTATCCCACCCCGTTTCATCTTCTTGGAATTCTTGCGCAAACTCTCGACTTGAGTCGTGACACTGTAGCTCGGTGAAAGTCGACGTCCTTTTCTTGGTACACTAAGAAGCGCAAGACAACGGCACAAAAGGTCACGGCAAGAGAAGGGCCTTATCCGGGCGCCACAATGACGGCCACCAAGCATGCCGCCAACTCGCCAAAAACTAACCAAGCACAACTCGATCCCATCATGGCGGCGCAAAGGCATTCGACCGACTTGCGGAAGTTTTCCATACCAGTCGCAAACAGTATGAACCCGTCAGAGGAGGAGCTCTTACCCTTTCCGGAGCCCGAGGTGTCTTGCATGCCGCTAGAGCATAAGCCTGGCGCGAAGATCAACTACACGTACTATCCCGCGTCAGCCCGGCAAGGCCACAGCAATCCCTTCTCGCAGACCTTGATTGTTTACTTGAACGGATTGATGCTCCCAAGAAGCTCTTGGGACGCTTCCATTCAGAGCTTCCTGGAGAAGAGATTAGTGGGAAGGTTACCGTACCCGGGCCTGCTCAGCTACGACCGATACGGGCAAGGCGAATCCGACCGCGATCCCACTGACAAAGACCCACCGCCATGTCACGGCCACGATTGCGTATCCGCTGTGCAAGACTTGAAGCAACTCATCTTGCAAATATGGAGAGACCATCTCGACCCCGCCAAGCCCACACACTTCCCATGTCTGATATTCGTCTGTAACAGCATAGGATGTGCTTTGGCTAGACTATTCATCCAACTGAATCCAGGCACCGTGTCTGGCCTATTGTTCCTCGACAGCATCATGGCAAATTCAGACCAGCAGTCATTCTGGCCGGACCCAGACGCGCCCGACTTCAACTCGCACACACTACCAGACGGCGTGACTGCAGCTGAAGTACGCGAAACAAGACGAAAGTACAAAGCAATGTTTCACCCTGACGTTCCCAACATGGAAGGCCTATCAAGACGCAACCTCGCACAGCTCCTCCCGTATGATGACGCGCCCAAACTCGAGGGCTATCTAGGAAAAGGACCATACCTTACCGTCGTAGGCCACGACTGGGAAACATTTGCCGAGCAGTCATGTAAGCTCTTCTTCACTTTTTTTCTCCCGTACTATCCCCCTCTAACCCCATCTCAGTCACTGGAACTCTCCAAATCCCCAAAATCCTCACAATGACATACCACAACCCTGCATGGCGGCGCTACAACGAAGGCCTGACCCAACTCACCGACGAAGGACGAAGTATAGGCCCCATTGTCGCTGTTGACTGCGGACACTTTATTCAGAAAGACGGGCCGGGGTTTGTGTCGGATGAGTTGGTGAGTTTGTTGGATCGTGTGGTTAATCGCGTGGAGCAGGTTAGTGAGCGGGGTGGGACGTAGGGTGCGGGTTCTAGGGGAGGGAGGTAATGTTGAATGTAATTTTTTTTTGTTGAAATTCGAAAGGGTGAGATATGTACAAATACAAGTATTTTGAGATGGCGAAGGGGGGGGTTCTCTGGGACACTTTTATCCAAGGATTTTGGAAATTTAGCTTCAAAGAGCGTCAAATATCCAAGTCCGCCCTCTTTCCCCTTGCCATCCCAACTCATCACCCTAAAACCCCTCCATCTCCCCCATGAAATCATCTCCATCTTCATCCTCCTCCTCCTCCTCCTTTCTTCTACCCCCTAAGCTCCCCACCTCGTCCCCACTCATCTCCACATCCCCATCCCCATCCTCGTCCCCGTCCTTCTCCCGCACCATCTCCCTCCTCTCCTCCTCCCCCAACCCCGCCTTATCCGCCGCCTCCATCCTTACCCGCAGCGGCCGACTCTGCATATACGACTCCAAATAGCTCGCGCCCAGACTACTCGGGTACCCATAGCTCCCGGCCTGGTCGACGTCGTCGGCGCCCGAGCCGCGCAGGCCGCCCACATACGTGTCGAACGTGTCGTCTTGGGCTAGTTGGGGTTGCGATAGCGGAGCGGGCGAGGACACCAACTCGCTATCCGGCGCGAGGGAAGTGGGCGTTTCGACGAGTGGTTTCGTCGGGGATATTGGGTGAGACATGGACATGGGCACGGTCGTCGACGTCGGCAAAGGCAGACTGTGATGCACCGTCTCCATGGGCACATGCGTCGGGCTCGTCAACCGCGGATCAATCAGACTGTCCAGGCTCGCCGTGCTGTTCGACGCGCTGGTCGCGCCGTCGCTGGGCTCCGCGACCAGATCCGCCGGCAGCACCGTCTGCCCGTCAATCACCAGGCTGACGCGCTTGCGCCGCGGTTTCGAGGCGTGCGTGCGCAGCGCGGATTTCTTGCTCGTCGACGACGAGGACGACGAGGTGCGTTTGGATTTCTTGGCGTCGCTGCTGGACATGGCGCACGCGTCGGGCGCGCTGCTGTGCTCGGGGATGGCGTCGTGGGCGTGGGTGTGGTGGGGGAGGGGGAGGGAGGGTTTCTTCCTTTCGTGCGTGGGGGAGGAGTCTCTTGCGTCGAGCAGCGGGAGGAAGACGGGGGTGACGAGGCCGTAGAGCTCCTTCTCGCGCTTTTGGACGCGCGTGCGTTTGGTTTTCTCTTCGCGCGAGGGCGTGGGAGGCGTGCTGGTGCATTCCATTGAGCGGTGGTGGGCTAGTAGCTGGCAATCGTCAGCTTCTCGAATGCATGCGGATGGGATAATGGAGTAGTGTGAAGAACTCACCTCTTGCTCATAACTCCGCAACTCATCCTGCCGCAGCTTGACATACTCGGCGATATCGCGCTCGAGCTGCTGACGCCTCAGCTCGACGCTCGCGGCCAAGGCATCAAGCTGCTCGCGCGAAAGGTCCCCGACCTCGGCCAGCTTCGGGTCGGAGTGTAGAAGCATGTGCCCGATCCCTTCCAAAAGTCTGTTCAGACAAATAAGAATAGTATATCTTCGCGACGCCTGTGCGCGCGTGTGTCAGTCGTACAATTTCACATCGCCGCGGCTTGTGGGGGGAAGAGGTGGGTGCACATTACATACTCTTGGCTGGGATAGTCACGACGCATGCGGAGGTCACATGCAGTAGCAAAAGCCCACTTCAGCCCATGTACAGAACCCGTGGCCACCGACGTTCTGCAGCGCGCGCGGCAAATGGTAAGCGAGAGGGAAGAGAGAGTAAGCAAATCTCTGGCTTTTGCACAAACACTTGGAGCGGGGCGGTTTTTTTTGCGTTCCGTTCACTCGTGAGGACTGCGAGATGCGCGCGGCCGAGCTAGGTCATTCGCGTGCCCCACTACGCGACGATTGTGCGTTCTAGAAGACGAGTCGGGGCGGAGGTTACACGCGTCGATGCTCACCGCAATCTGGCTGCGGTATCGAGCTTTTGTCCAGTAGGACGCGACAATGCTGTTGAGGACATCACGGCTAAATTCTCCTACCGTTTGCTTGCTTGTTCAAGATGAAGCTGAGTGCGTGGGGTTGCCAGATACGGAAATACCGGTGCGATCTGCATCGACGACCTGCATCTTGTTTGGAGACGTGGAGCCGGTCCGAGGAGTACTGTCCACTGTTTACATTCAAGTCGCAGCTATGTTGGGACCGTTTCGATGAGTTTGCATCATCTCATCACATCACATCCATAGCACACCATGTTCGCAATTTAGATCTTTCTTGATTCGTCGTGCTATCAATCTGACCACAGGCCGTCAACAGGAACACCCAAGCTCACGAATAGACATTAGGATACACCGGGCCCCAAGACTATGTATGACAAAGACAGTTTATACACAGATACAGAAAGGAGAAGATGAGTTGAGTTAAAGGTGCTTTGCGAAGGTTGAAGCGAAGTGTCGTTAAGTCGTGTCGGTCCAGCTCCAGCCCCAGTCGAGCTTGTTTCGAAGATAACGCAAGTAATGCTTCACCGGTGAACGCCAGCACCATGGGTTTCTCAATCTCCACTCCCACCGTAGTTGCTGCTTCGTTCCGACCCAAACAGATAGAAAATGCCCGCAGGCTGAAAGATTGACAGACAGGTACATAGGAGAGGTAGCGCTTACATAGACTAGGAAAGTAGGCTGTTAGCCATGGTATACGACACAAGAAGTGTGATTATCGAATAGAAAGAAATGTCCTAGGACGGGGAGGAGGCTAGGCACCAGCTCCATAGTTTGCTGCCTCCATCTCCGTCTCGTGACGGATGCGCTCGTTGCGCGATTCGTTCCGGGACTCATTGCGAGACTCGTTGCGCGACTCATTGCGGGACGCAGATCTCGAGCTGAGGGATCCAATGAAAGATGGCCGCGACTTAACGTTGTTGCTGCTGTGCCGTCCCTGCATCGAGTGCATGTGAAGGTGACCGACATCGTGTTTGCCTGTGCAATGTTAGCTTAACTCTTCCTGTCATATATGCAAATACGTACCATCGCAGCATGCGCGGACATTGACCATGTTGTCTAGATCGTGCTCAACATGGTCGTGGATGTCCCGGCTAAGCTCCATGTTGGCGTTGCTGGGCTCCTCGTACGTGGTGGACTCTTGTACGCTAGTTCTCCTGCGGCTCGAAAAGGACCCTCGCATTGCAGAGGTAGGTCGAAGTATGCTGCTGAATCGGCTAGATGCTGATCCATGGACAGGCTCCGGGGAGAACGCACGTGACTGGGATGGTCGGAGTGTAGGCACCTCGGCGTGGTGAGGCGATGCCGTCCGTCGGGTCATGTGCGATGCCATGGAGGCCCTCGACCGTCCAGTCGCTCGTGAGGAGCTGCGATAGCCTGCATTGAATTCATCCTGGATCTCGTCGCCAGACGTCGGTGCCTGCGGTGATTTTGGATCCGCACCCTCTTCCACCCTTTGGCACAAGTAGTTCAGTGCATTGAACCAGGTCTCGTGACGCTGACCTGTTGGTGCAGTGAACTTAATTGACCGTCCCGGGGTACCGATGATTAAGCTCTTCTGGTGGAGTCCCGGAGGCAGCGGGTTGTTGTCCTCGACCTCTCGGACAGACTCAATTGCGACACTCTTGCCCTTCAGTTCTGTCTTGCCAGCACTCTGAGGATCTCTGTCGCTCCAGTAGAGTGTTCTGGTGTATGGGTGAATCCAGAAGAATCGTCGATGACGATTCTCTGAGAGGCCCTCACGTCCAGTCTTACGAGTGTACTTCCACAAGTATTCACCAATCATGGTCTGGGTGATAGCCTGTATCATCCGAGGGTCGGTAGCACCGGCTGCCAAGCCGTTCGGGGTGAAAGATGGGCCGCCTTGCATGTTGAAGCGCTGATCCACCTCGGAAGTGAACGAAGACAGCGATGACCGCCGGCTGAGCGGAGAAGAGGCTCCACTTCGCGCAGACTGCCGACGAGCACGAGGAGTGGTGCCTCCAGCCCTTGGCGTCAACGTCGCACTATTTGTCCTGATTGATGGTGTTGTTGGTCGCTTCTTATAGGCCGATGCGGGCATCACGGGCGGTCCCATTGCTCCTACAGTGGGCGAAGGCGGGGGAAGACTCTTAGCAGCTGCAGCAATAACCTCCCTGTGGTCTGCTGGGAGAGGCGGCGGCGATGCTGCTCGGGATCGAATGCTGCCGGAGCTGCCAGGCCTGCGAGGGGTGCGACCTTCATTCGAGTGTCTCCTGCTCGGAGAGGGTGGGGGAGACGCAACCTTTTCAACGCTACTTGGAGTGAGTATGGCTGAATAACGCTGGTTCCGAGCAAGCAAAAGCTTGTCAATCTGCTCAGCGGAGACCATGGTTTGGGTTCCTCCATCGCTCATCTGTGGTCGAGCGCTCCTTGGGGCCAGGTTAGAGCTGATAGGGGCAAGCGGTGTGCGCGAATCTCGATCAGCGCCCCGAGACACTACATTATCGAACAAGCTGGACTCTGATGGCTCTATCGCCTGTGTGTTCTCCTCATCGTGCTCTACGGACGTGGCAGAGGTCGAAAAGACTGGAGGTAGTGATCGATGAGCCGTGGCAGGCCGCGAACCGTCGCGAGGCTCCGTATCCTGCGATGACACAAATGAGAGTGCAAGTTTGGGCGGCGGAAGTCGCTGAGCCGTTGGGGGTCGGGTTGGCGAGCGGCTGGGAGACGGCAGATGTGGTGGCAGCGTTGGAGACTCGGGATGAGCATCGTGCAGAGTTGTCACATTGGAGACGCCGTATTGAGAAGGGACAATCACGGATGGCTCCACGGGCTCCGTCTGCTGTGTCTCGATGTTTGCCTGCCGTAACACCTGCTGTCGCGGTGCAATAGGCTCGGTAGCAAGAGCAGAATGCATCGACATCGTAGGTGTCGCGGGTTTAGGAGGGTCGACCGGTTCGCTTACCTGTGCGGACACGGTCGACGAGACTGACAATGCTTGCATTTTTGGCTGCACGGGTACCGATGATTGCGACGTAATGGAGGATAGCTTTGGCAATGACTTCTTTGCCTCCAGGGGTTCCGTCGATTGAGACGACAGGGTTGATTTCTGCAAAGCAAGCGGTGCAGGGGCCTTCGGTTCATACGACCAAGACGATAGCTCTGATAAGTGCAACGATTGTCTATGAGGCGGAATTGGCTCAGTGGCATGCGAAGACAATTGAGAGAATTGCGAAAGAGCTCTCCTAGCACTGAGTGGCTCCGTTGCCTGGGTCGACATTCCTGAGAACGTCGAAGGTTGAGGTCGAGAAGCTGTTGGCTCTGTAGAATGAGCAGACACGTTGGACATCTGGAGTGGCATGTGTCTCGGCTGGTCTTGAGTACGGCTTTCCTGGCCGTCTGGCTGAATGGCGCTGTCTAGTTGCTGAGGATTGCGTTGAGTCACAGCTGAGCTACCCAGGTCGCTTGGCTCTGTCGACTGGGAATGTATTCCAGAAACGAGCAAACTCCCGGAAGCAAGTGCTCTCCCTGTGTTGCCTTCCCTAGGCTCGCTACTCTGGTGCACGATACCCGAAACACCCATAGATAGGGCCCTTGAGTTGTCCTGGGTAGGTGCAAGTGGCTGTGTCTCGTTGGACACAAGACCGGACATGCCCATAGCTGGCACCGCTAGATGTTGAGGCTCTGTTTGGTGCATCGAGAGAGAAGACATGCTCAGAGCTGGAGTCGCCGCGTGCTGAGGTTCGGTGTGATGCATCGAAATAGAGGACATGTCGAGTGGCACAGATCGTGCCGCCTCTGGCAAGGTGTTCTGTGAGGACACGGATGACACTCCGAGACGTGCCGCAGGAGCTGCTTCAGGCACGCTCTCGTGGGCAGAAAGAGAAGAGAAAGTTAGTGGCGCCACACGAGGAGCCTCGGGCTGAGTGCTATGTCCGGAGACGGTCGAGACGGTAAGAGCAGGCTGCAAGGAAGCCTTTGGTAGGGTCTCCTGCGCAGAAACTGAGGACAAACGGAGGTCTGGTCGTGGAGCACCCTGAGGAATCGTATTTTCGGCAGAGAGCGCGGAGAAGTGTAGACTGGCTGGTCGAGGCACCTGCGGCTCGGTGGCTCGTGACTGTATCGTAGACAGACCTACAGCTTGTCGAGGCTCGGGCTCTGTCATCATGCCAGAGTCAACCATGACCGACTTGACTGTCTCTGCCTGCCTCTTCAGATGTTCTGGGGACGACTCGCGTGAGTACACCACGCTTGATCGGCTTGGTGTTCCTTCACCGACGCTACTGCCGTCCTCATCCCCACTCAAATCGTTTAATTCTGCGAACAGACTCTTTCCTTGAGCTGGCGTGTTCTCACGGCTGTTACTGGCAAAGCTAGCTGGTGATTCGACCGCAGGGCTGCTGGCATGGAAATCCAGACTTCCTTTCGGAGTTCCGACACGAGATCCGCTTGCTTTGGACCTGAGTCGGAAACGCGAAGGCTGCTTCTGAATCGGGGTCTTGAATGCCAAGTCGTCGAACTCGTCACCAGAGGTGGAAGCTGTACTCTCGTACGAATCCTGGTGTTTTCTTGGGACGAGCGTGGAACGACTGCCTCGATTTGTCACTGTGGAGGGCCCAGCTTCAGTTTCAGTCAACTCATCGCTGCTACCACCGTCGAGTGTCTCGGCTCCAGTCAAGAATGCATCGGTCTCGGTAGTTGTGCCGTCACGTTCGTTTGCGGTCTCGAATGCAGCGTCTGAAGTCTCGTTGGCAGTCTCGAAGCCTTCGTTGGCACTGGTCTCGGCTGCGGAGCTGAACCCACCGGAGAAGGCACCAGGGACATGCTCTGACCTGGGACGTCGGCTGGGCGTAGCTTGGACACCTTCTTGCTCTTCCCAGTCTTCCTCGTCCTCCACGATCTCGTGAGTACCGGATCGTAGGGCACCGAGGCGATCGGGACGAGCTGGCTTTTTGAACAGGTCCTTGTCTGTCTTGGATCGTCGCTTGCCTGCGCTTCCTGGCCCGTTAAGTGCACCGCGGTTGGTCTCGAGCTCGTCACGGGCATCCTGAAGCATGCGCTTGAGCTCAATCTTTTCGGTTTTTTCGCGGTGGATGTTGTTCTTGAGCTGCTGGATCATACGATGTGCGTGTTGAAGGGAGTGCTTCAAGGTCTCTGATTCGAGCATACCGTGGCGTGGTGTAGCTTTGCTTGGCGATGGCGGGGGTGAGTGTTCAGGAGTCAGAGTCTCTCGCTCCTCCGTACCGTCATCTGGGGAGGTATCCTCAAGTGCGATTTGCTCATCGACCTTCATGCGGTAGGCAACGGCCTTTGCTAGCTCCTGGTTCTGGTTGGACAGTTCCTCGACCTTGCGCTGCAGAGCGTTCTTCTCAGTTTCAGTCATGGCCACATTACGGCGCAGACTTGTCAGCTCAGTCTCGGTCTGCTTGGTTTTGTTGATGTGGTCATCGCTAAGTTTTGTGAATTGTTGCTTCAGGTCCTCGAACTCTCGTTCCAAGGTAGATTTTTCGGTCCTTAGCAGATTCAGGGAATGGTTTAGGCGATTCTCCCTGTCCGCAGCTGCCTTGGTGAGCACTTCTGACTCGCGAACTTGTGTCTCTAGACTCCAGTTGACATCCTTGAGGCGTGACTCGCTTTCGTCGACAACCCGCAAGCGCTGCGACAGGCCCTCAACCTCGATCTCGAGCTGCGACCTGTCGAGATCGGCGGCCTTGAGTGCATCGTCCCTTTCGAGCAAGACGGCTTGCAGCTCCTTCAGCTGCGAGAGCAGAGAAGTGGAGATCTCGGTGGCCAGCGCAATGTCATTGATCCTGCTTGGCTGCTGGTTTCGTTGTTTCCGTGACGGTACGCTGACCTTGGTGGGCGAGTGTTGGGCTTCGCTGGAGTAGACGGATTGTCCGATGGCAGAATCGGCCTCTCCGCTTGGTACGCGGGACTTGGGGAGGAAGGCGCGAGCGGTCTCTCTGCCAACCTCGTTGAACTCCTTCTCCAACTCGGCGAGTCTTTGGCGCAGCTCGGGCCCCATGTCGCTCTCCTGCTGTTGCTGTTCGACCTCGTGTAGCTTTTCCTCTAGCTCCCGGCGCTGCTGCACGAGCGCATTGCCCAAGTGCGATGTCTCCTGGAGGCGCCGCGTCGTCTCGGACAGATGGGCTTGCAAAGCCCGCTTCGCTTGTGCCGGGGAGCCATTTAGGTAGAGGCTGAACTGGGAGTTGTCGAATGCTGCGTAGCGCTGTCGCTGGGCACCGTGCGCACCCGCGACGAAAGGGTCGGAGCCATTGGGGTGTCCCACCGCGAGCGCGCCCGGCGGCGGATTTGCTGTCGACATTAGTAATTCCACAGGCGCGGTGCCTAGGATTCCATTGCCTTTGGGTGAGCCGCTTGGTGGTGTGGGCAGGCGGTCCTGATGGCGATGCGGGAGTGGGGAATCGTCCGCGGGAGGTGGAGCAGTTTTGTCACCAAAGGCCAACAGTGACTGCGAACGGGTGGCGGGATATTATTAGGACGCGAGCGATTGTGTGTTTCACTCGGTCAGGGTGAGGGTGAAGTGTGTACAAAGCGGAAGAGGAGGTGCAAGGGCTTGGCTGAGGGCGACGCGCGGGTTGGTCTCAGGCAACACGGCAGCGGCTGCTCGCACTTGAACGCGTTTCTGGTCCGTCACACAGAAATAGACGAGCACAAGCGCATCCCCAAAGAAGGAGCACTGAAGAAGGGCAGGAAACGAATGAAAGAAATGCCAGGCGGGCGGAACGGTGACGATGGAGGCAGCGGGACAAGATGAGATGATAACGGGAGTGTTTTGCATGAACGGACGAGTGAGCCCGTGCACTAGCCGGGGTGGGTGCGTGAGATTCGTTCGCCCAGTTGGAGCACAAACATCAACAAAGCCGTGCAAGCCAATGAATCGCGCCCTAGAACTCTACCATGACTACCCACCCTGCGAGTACTTACGTCGACGATGCTGCAGGCAAGCATGCCCCTCCTACACCGCGTCTAGGCCGGGGATGGCTGTTTGTTGTTGCGATTGGCCCTAGCATCTGCAGGCGCAACGGCACCACGTCGACTGGAATGCGTCTCCACCTGTAGCCCGGCTGGTAGCAATAGGACTCCGAGATCGTGATCCGGGTATTTGCAGGTCCAAAAAAAGCCGTGTTGCACGTCTCCTACGCGTCATTGCAGTTGCAAAACATTTTCCATCATGTTACAATGGTTGAAGTATACTTATGAGTGGGAAAGGGGCACGTGTTGCTCAGACATATTTCGACAACCTTAACATACACAGATCCTCGGGGAAATCCTCGGTGGTACGTATCACCAACTGCGCTCAGACACGCTTCCCAACTCTTTACGAAGGCTCTGGTCAATCTCGTATATGACGCCAGCACTGCGTTGATCGTCACACCCGTCGCATGCGGAAGTAACAACCTGCGCCACTTCCCCAGATTCATCATTAGTAATTGGTCAGCCACAGCTCGGCTCCAACTTTCTACTGCGCAACCACAGCTACTTCGCACTTCATACACACGACATAATTCTCTCAACACACACCATGGAAGCTCCAGTAGTCAAGTTCAAGAAACGAGGCGCAAAAGCCGCACCGCGCAAGGCCGCGCCGCCACCTCCACAGTCAGATTCGGATTTCTCGTCAGGCTCCGAGGCAGAGGGTGAAGACGGCCGTGTAGTGAAGCGGAGAAAGACCAACGGCAATGCGCTCAAAGCCTCGACTGCAGATCAGAAGATGGGGTCGGGAATCGAAGGCACAACCAAATACGAGGCTGATCGCTCAGCTGTAATAGAGGCTAGCAACGACGCCACGAAGCAGTCGAATTGGTACGACGAGAACGCAGACGGCACTTTGAACTCGAAGAGCCTCCTCGGAACAACGCGCACAAAACCGCAAACTATCATCGAAAAGAGCGCCGACGCGCCGCCCCGACAAGTCGGCCCACAGAAATCGTCGAGCAATGTACGGACAATCACAATCACAGACTACACACCCGACGTGTGTAAGGACTACAAACAAACCGGTTTCTGTGGTTTCGGCGACAACTGCAAGTACCTACACGCTCGTGAGGACTACGCAGCAGGTTGGAAGCTCGATCGTGAATGGGAAATGTCAACAAAGGGAAAGAAACTCGAGGGCACAGTGGTCGCATCCGCAAATCGCGATGAAAAGGACAAAGATGACGACGGCATCGATCTGGCCATGTTGGAGAAGATACCATTCGCATGTCTGATCTGCAAGAAGCCATACAAGACGCCCATCATCACCAAATGTGGCCACTACTTTTGCGAGGCTTGTGCTTTGAAAAGATATCGCAAGGATCCTACTTGTGCTGCGTGTAATGCGAAGACCCAGGGCGTGTTCAACGGTGCGAAGAATCTTCAGAAGCTGCTTGACAAGAAGCAGAGGTGGGAGGACAAGAAGAAGGCAGAAGCAGAGGCGGCGGAGAAAGAGGCAGCAGGTGGCGAATGAGTCTTGTCATTCAATTGGTTCTCTTACCACACGATGCGAATCGCAATGAGGATGCGACCTTGAATCCTGTGCGGAACCTCTGTGCCTTCTCGAAAAATACCAACAAGCTATTACAGCACCCAGAAAGGCTTATTCCCGGACCCTGGGTATGTGCTTGGCATATTTACTGCACCTCACAAATATAGGGAACAGTATGAAAGGACAGAAGGATTGAGTACATGTAGACCACAGAATTCAAATACATCACGTCCAACATCAAAACTCACAATACAAAATGAGACGTTCCCTGGCTTTCTTCCTACGGGTACAGGCTGACGTTGAGAAGATTCACCACTGTGATATGCGCCTTTCTGATCATGCAATTTTGAGCGGCCTTCTCCGCAGAGGATTTGAATGTACAGTTCCTTCTTCTTAGAGCGAATGGTCTGAGGAGTGCCGAACTTCAAAGACACGAGCACCGTTGTATCTACAAGTTCTACAGGCCGAACCTATTCCTCTCTAACATAATTGACTTCGACAGATAAAGTAGTTCAAACCATGTCAGCAGCTGATCTGTCCTGGCACACGTGCACCATGCCGAGAGATCCAGGCAGATCAATCAAGACACATCCTCAACATAGAATCGAGAAGTAGAATGACAGTAAACTTTGTGTATTTTAGTAATTCATATCATCACCAACTGCCCACAACAACCACTCCCCGCGACCTCACTGCCCCGACCTCGGCCCCTCAGTCTCAAGCGCCGCCCCCGGGAAATTAATCCCATAGTCGAACATACTCCTGCCCGCGGGCACGCCCTGACACCCACCTCCCAGATCCTTCAGCGGCTGCACCGCGGGACCCAGCCTACTATCCACCGCGGCCAGCGCCGCCGTCAAAGCCGCGCCGCCGAGAAGTTTGCTCAAGAAAGACGGCGTATCCGCCTGCACCGCCTGCGCAATGAAGCACCCCATTTTCTTCGGGTCGTTGAGGTCCTCTGCGAAATTGATGAGCCCACCCGTGATGTCGCCCAGATTTACGCCCGAGAAACTGTTCACCGCGCCCGTGTTGCCGCCGACTTGGCAGTTGAGCGGGTACGCGGCGCACTGCTGGGCGGTCGAGATGCCAATGTCTGCGAGCGTCCAGGGGTCGAGGGGATGTCGCTTGTACCAGTTATCCGGAATCCGCTCGTAGCCGTATTTATACGTCAACGCACCCGAGGCGTCGCGCTTGTAGCTGAAGAAATCCATAAACACATCCTGCGTCAGGAATCCGCGTGGTGATTCGGCGCTGTGGTTGGCGAGCAGGTGGTACGCGAACATGTGCGCGCCAAAGGTAAACGCCACGCCAGCGTACGCCGGGCTGAAGTAGAAGGGGTTCGTGGCGATGCTGTGCTTCTTGCGGTTGTTCGAGTGCTCAGCCAGCACGCGCGGTGTGATGAGCCCGTTTGCGCGCGTGTTGGCGAGGTCGAAGAGCTCTTGCATGTATTGTGGGTAGGAGCGGCAGTTTGAGTTCATTTCGGGGGCGAGCCAGTCTCCGCGTGTTATACTCGCGTCACCCTCACTCCTGAGATGGCCGTAGGCGCAGATGCCTGTTTCGTTGCCGAGTGCGTCGCCAATGAGAGGGGGCAGGGAGGAGGTTTTGTCTGAGTGAGGGCCGATGCTCCAGCGCCCGGAAATGGGGTCGCCGTTGAAGAATGCAGTAGCCGTCTCGAGGAAGATGGTAGCGGTCTTGTCGAGACCGAAGGCTTGCCACAGCCCGGTGTTGATACTCGCAGCATCAACGACACCATCACGCTGGATGTAGCCGTGGTTTGCGGCGGCGTTGAGGCCGGCACAGGGACCGCGGATGTCTCCTGGGCCCGGGGCGCGCCACTCGTGCTCGCCAGTTGTGTTGACGAGTTGGAGGGCGGGGTCGAATTGGTCGAACAGGGCGTGGTTGGGGGTGCCTGGGTATTCTGGGAATGGGATGATCTGGGGAGTTGTTTGGCGCTCTTGGATACGCTTTTCTGCGACCATGCGGGCGATCTCTGGGAAGGCGGAGGCCAGGATCGTTGGCCCGGCCAGAAGGGCGAGGGATGTCTTCGCAAACATTGTAGGCAACAGTGTTGGAAGATGAAGGATGCTGCGAGGTGATCTTAGAGCAGGCCTGGTGTTTCTTATACGTCCTCTGCACCACGGATGCACATCAGTGCGGAATTAATGGTTATTTCCAAGCCTGCTCATACCCGAACTGGTCATCTCTGAACAAGTTCGAGTATCTTCTCATGGTGGTCGATCCGCTAGTACTTTGTTTGACCTTGGCGGTGTGTAACCAATAGCCTCGGTGGTAAATCATGGAGTACTACCACAGGGTAGTCGTATGACTATCCCCAGACAGCATTCGCCTCTGCCGATCAGCAAGGCTCACATGGCTACTTGGTATAGTTGCCAAGGCTGGTGCTACGAGCGACAGTGCGCCATCGAGGGATAACGGATGCCATCCGGTGATCAACAAAACAGTCGGACCCTGCGTTAGTTACAAAAGAAGCTTGGAAAGGATAGAGAGCTCTTTGAGGCCCGCTGGTTTGCCTAGTTACCCCGATGTAGTAGTGAAATGAACTGGAAATGGGAGATTTCGGAAGTCGCATGCTTTTCTTGGGAGCGAGTTGGGGATGAACAGAGGTGGGGAGTGCGGAAAGAAGATTCGAGGTCCCCTACAAATGCAACAGCTATCACACTCCCCGGACGTGGAATACGGAGGACTTCATTGTCTGGACTCATCAAGTACCGACTGGAAGTGTCTTGAGAGCTTCTTCAAGTCCATTCAGTCTGCTTCTGTGTATAGCAGTTAGTGATATCGCTCCGTGAACAGAGCAATGATTGACTCTTCAGCCCATTCGTTGCTTGAATTGCCCTACTCCCCACTCGCCCGGAGCTTGTGAGTGACTGCAGATCTCAAGCACCAAAGGTTGGGCTTCAGCACGCACAACTGGTACTTGACGGACAAATCCGTTGTAACTCCACGGCCTGTCTGCCAAGTGGCGCATATCCTCTAGCGATCACTTTCGTTCAACACACCATCCGTATGCGCTACAAACGGCAGGCCCCGTGTGGATCTGAATTTATGAGGACGAGCGGGGTGGCGTCCATGGCAAGTGTTGAATTAAGCTCGACAAAACCTGGGGTTAGTGTGGCGCTAGCGGCTACGACCCCGGATCTCGTTCACTCCGTGATCCAGACTGCCCCCTACTTTCCCAAAAAGTGTAGGAGACGATCGACGACTGACACTTCTTACATACAAAAAGCATTCTATTGGCTGTTTGCAGTAAGGTAGGGTACTGGGCGAGTCATCTGGCCTGCAGCTTCCGATGATACACGCGCTACTCTTGCTTGTAGATCTTCACTTGTACATTGCACTGGTTCTCTTTCCGAGGCTGCAATTACTAATCTTGCTCTCCCCGAGGTGGTGTAGCTCTGAGTAGCCGGATAATTGCCGAAGAAGAACTCGCCAATCAGCACTCTTGCTTACAGCTAAAGTCGCAGTCAAGGGGGACTTGTGAGTGAACCAACTTTCATCGTCCACCTGACTGAGAACAAACACAGTTGAGCTGCTGCTTTACGACCCAACCTCTCGTTTTTCCAGCCAAGTGCAGAAGCACACATAGAAAGTTGGTTAAGAACGAACGAAATGCAACATTTAATCTGTATAAACGCATCTGCTTCTGCTCCGCAAAAGTCTTCAGCCTCGCTACCATACTGCCTGTAAACTCAGCAATCGAGTCCAACTGCACCAGTCATACCTCCCCTCGTCCTCTCAAATTCCGCAAACTGTAAAAAAGCACCACGTCTTGGCGTGCTCCTCCCCCACTCCCCTTCTAACTGTTACCCGAAACATAAGCACCCGCTACTCCACGCGGTACAATGCCGTGGTCTAACGTCCGTAAGCCTCGCCCCCGCACGCCTACTCACAACTAGCCCCAGGGACTTCGCCGACTTCTCGCCTATCTGCTGTCACCTTGCTGAGGGGGGAGTTGTGTGTGATGAAGATAGGGTAGCAGGCCACTTGATGAGAATGCAATCGGCAATCGTAGTGTACGGACGTCAAAGAAATGTGTTCAAGTGCTTGGGTGCAAGGAAGCACCAGGGGTTCTGGCTCGATGTATGCTCAGAAGCCATGAGCTCCAGACAGAGGTTGGAGTAGAGTAGTTTGAGGTTTGACGACTGATCGGTCCGTGACTTGACAGAGGCACTCGTCACTTCACGCAGTTGGTACTGTTCGGCGTGAAACATGTGTCTAGTGCTGAAGTTGTGTTGTTCATGTGCATTCATGGAAGGATATACAACAGTGGCACATTCCCGCGATGCAATGCCAAATAGTATCGCTACAGATGATCATACATGTGACAGCCTGCTCTATACACGCCGTGGTCAAAACGCTGCTCATCGCTCGGCAAGCATATTCTTGACGCTCTTCCAGTACGGTTCTTCAACTACCTTCTGCAGCTCGTCCTTAGCCAGCCACTTGAAGTCCTTGTGGCCAAGCTTGTTCTCCTTCAGATTGACCTGACCCGCCATGATGCGTGCCTTCAAGAAAAAGGTCTTCGCGCCGTACTCTGTGAGGCCGGATGGGAGCTTTGTGGTCTTGGTGTATTCGATCTGATGGTGTCCGATGGGGACGTGACCGACGAGCCAGGTGTTCATGTTGGGTCCGCCGGCTTGAGTGATGATGCGCGATGCCGCCTGGTCGTTGGTTAGCATGATTTGAAGTAGAGGCAGAGCGTATGACATACTCCGTGCAGGTTTTCATCCTTCAATCGATCCTGGGGGAACTGCCATTGTCCCTCCTTGTTCTTAACCAGCAGGTATAGCGTCCTCTGCAGCGCTCGGTTCAAGCTCTTGGTGTCGTTTTTCTCATCGGCCTCTGTACGTCTCGGCATGGGTTTGTCGAACAGTTCTCGCTCCACTTTCTTCATGCCTTTGTCCTCAGACTCGCCAGCCTCTCGTCCATCGGTCGCTGCGTCTTCGAGTAGTCGATCGACCTGCCATTGAACATCGCTTTCCTTTGCACCCACCAGCACTTCGTCATTCCATGCCTCGGAGTTGTAGCCGTTGTATCGTCCAATGTCGCGAGCAGGCGTCAGCCGTTGCCTCATCTTGCGTTTCCATTCCAGATCGGCGGGCGTGCGCTTCTTGAAGTAGAAGTAGCGCGTGAAGGGAAGGGCGAGGCGCTCATTGAGACGCTTCTGATACAGGAAGAAGGCGGCTTCGAACGGGTGCAGGTCTCGTGTGATTTGAGGTGGGCGGGACAGTACCACACCGGCGTTGACGGCGTATGCTGTTGACGGGGCGGCCTGGGCGACGGGGGGTATATGCTGCGGCGCTTGGTCTTCGGACTGCACAGCGGCGGCTGCTGCAGAGGCGTAGTTGCGTGAGATGGAGTCTCTACATGAGCGGCATATCGACTGGCCTGGTACCATTAGCCATTGCCGCCTTCACCGGCATTGAGCATCCTCACCACTTTTGGCGGCCAATCGGCGTGTCGTCTGCTGCCCTACGTTCATGCTGTCTGGCCTCAGGGCGTCGCAATGTCGCTTGATGCCACCACCTCTGGCCTCCAAGTTGTGGAAAAGTTCCGGAGCGGGAGTGCATTAATTCGGCCTAGCGCCACTCTCACTAGCGCCGCGACTGCAGTTATCTTCGTTTTTTCTCGCCAGACTCAGCTTCTTCAATCCACGGCACCAATCCTTATCCCCAGCTTCCTCGTACTGTCATGAGATGTTGGTCATTTAGCGGTGCCGAGAAGAATTGAGCAGTCTTTTTCGCTAGCGGTAGCTTCAAAAAATCCTAAAGTATACGGCTAGATAGATTTTGCTCACATGCCCTCGCATCGCGTCTCTTGTAGACTTTTCCACGCGTGTCATTCGTAGTGCTCATGCGCGCAGCGATAACACTATATAATGATATGATTATGTCTAAAAATGCCATCTTTGTTGCTGGCTCAAATGAGCCCGTGACAACCTTGGAGCCTGTGGTATGCACCAAATCGTGCCCGGTTGACCAGGTCCTCTGTTGTGAACGATTGAAATACCGTACTTCGTGTTCTCCATTCTACGGCGTCACACGACCACCCGCACGCGTCAAGGTGAAAGCTACTGTGGTCTTCTATCACCCATCGGTGGTCGCTGTTGCCGACGCCAAGACATCGCGGGACGCGTCCGTAAATTTCCAAAGCGAGAGCTCCAGGTACACCACCACCCCACGATACCCCTCACATTCCGCCAACATGTCTCTCTCGATACCCAACGCCCCAAATGCCGGCCTGTTCAAGCAGGGCTACCAGAAGTGAGCATCACCTGATCTCCCCATCAATACAAACACCCAACTAACCCCACAACAGCTACGACGCTGAGGATGGCGCTGTTATTCGCAACATCGACGCCTGCCGCACGATTGCGCAAACCGTTCAGACCTCGCTCGGACCCTATGGCCGCAACAAGATCGTCATAAACCACCTCCAGAAAATGATCCTGACCTCGGACGCTGCCACGATTCTGCGAGAACTCGAGGTTGTTCACCCCGCCGCAAAGCTGCTTGTTATGGCGAGCCAGCAGCAAGAGGCTGAGATGGGCGATGCGACTAACCTGGTCATTGTCCTGGCAGGAGAGCTGCTCAAGAAAGCTGAGGAGCTGATCCGGATGGGCTTGAAGACAAGCGACATTGTTCTTGGTTTCGAGAAGGCACAGACTGCGGCTCAGCAGATTTTGGAAGGTAGGGATCAGTTCAGCCCTGCGTATGTATAGAGCTAACGATCCGGCAGAGCTTGTATGCGACAAGGTCGCAGACTTGCGATCACAAGAAGAACTTAGCAAGGCCATCCGCACAGTGGTAGCAGCCAAACAGTCTGGCAGCGAAGACTTCCTCGCAGACCTCGTCGCCGAAGCCGTCCTCGCCGTCCTTCCCAAGAACGCCACCAACTTCAACGTCGACAATGTCCGCGTGGTCAAGATCATGGGTGGCAGCCTGGAGCAGAGCAAGGTCGTCAAGGGCATGGTCTTTGCCAGGGTACCAGATGGCACCGTTCAAAAGGCCACCAAAGCCAAGGTCGGAGTCTTCTCCTGCCCCATCGACATTTCACAGACGGAGACCAAGGGAACGGTCCTGCTACACAACGCGAAGGAGATGATGGACTTCACAAAGGGCGAGGAGCAGCAGGTCGAGCAGGTCGTCAAGGAGCTCCACGACTCAGGCATGCGCGTAGTCATTGCTGGCTCCACCATTGGAGAGCTTGCGCTGCACTACCTCAACCGCTACAACATTCTCGTCATCAAGGTCCTCTCCAAGTTCGAGCTCCGCCGATTATGCCGTGTCGTCGGCGCTACACCGCTTGCGCGTCTCGGTGCGCCTATGCCAGACGAGATGGGTTCAATCGATGTCGTGGAGACGCTTGAGATTGGTGGAGACCGCGTTACCGTCTTCAGGCAAGAGAACGACCAGACAAGGACAGCCACACTTGTCTTGCGAGGCGCCACACAAAACCACCTTGACGATGTCGAGCGAGCCATTGACGACGGTGTGAACGTAGTCAAGGCCATCACCCGCGACCCACGACTAGTACCAGGCGCTGGAGCAACCGAGATGCAGCTCATCGAGCGCATCAAGGCCATCGCCGACCGCACATCAGGCCTCGCACAGTACTCTATCCGCAAATACGGTGAGGCCTTCGAGGTCATTCCCCGTACTCTCGCCGAGTCAGCTGGTCTTGACGCTACCGAAGTTCTCGCACGTCTTTACGTTTCGCACGCTGCACAAAAGGGTCGCAAGGACGACGAGTGGACGACTGGTGTCGACATTGAGAATGATGACAACACAGGTATCCTCGACGCAAAGGACGAGGGTATCCTAGACCTGTGGGTCAGCAAGAGCTGGGCCGTCAAGTTGGCAACCGAGGCTGCACGGACGGTATTGAGTGTTGACCAGATCATTGTTGCCAGGCAAGCAGGTGGCCCCAAGATGCCCGGAAAGGCACAAGGAGGCAACTGGGATCAGGACGACTAGAGTGTTAGAGCGCCAAAAGCAGTAACAAACACATAGAACTCCATCTAGTTGATCAACGTCTAGATGCTTAATGACAAGAGATGAATGACAACAAACTTCAAGACCACCACTAATAGTACTTTGGTTCCAGATGACTCTCACTTGCGCAGTTTGTCAGGATGCTTTCCTCCTTGCACTCTCCTTACGCCGTATGGACGATAGCATTCTAAAGAAACACTGAAAAATGACTGGTAGGCGCAGGCTGATCATAAACGCTTTTGCGCAAGTCATAAACATATTTGGGTATCTAATACTATACGTCCTCCCTCCCTGTCGTACAAACACCAACCACCAACCCCCCATCACCGCCTCATCACCAATTCTTCGGCAGCGTCTCCTGGTGCCTGGCCCTATACAAACTATCCGGCTTCTTCCCCACATCCTCCTCACTCCTCCCATCCCTCAAATCCACCAGCCCCACCTCGTCCTCGCCCCTTACCTCCTCTTTAACACTAACATCAACCGTCTTCATAATCGTCGTCTGAAACAGACTCCCGCCCAGCGTATCCTGCTTAATCCTGCGCGTCGCCTCGGCAGTATACCGCGGCGTGTTTGCCGACGAGCCCAACGTGCTGCCAAACCAGCGTGGTAGGAAGCGCGCGACGAAGCGGCGGAAGGCGGGCATGCACATTGCGATTATGCCGACGTTGAGTTCGAGGGGCGAGAAGATGCCCGAGAGCATGTTGTCGTAGATGGGGTTGGTGGAAGCGCCGTATTGGGCGAGGGCCCAGAGGCGGGAGATGGAGACGATGATTGTGCTGTTGGTGTTAACATCGTATCTATGTATCTACCTTCACGACGAGGGTGGCTGGGAGGGAGGGAGGGAAGAGGAAGAGGCTTACATCGCGCCTGTGCTGAATATCGCCACAAGCATGAGTTTCTTCCGCATACTCAGATTCAACTTGAGCAGTTCTGGAATCGGAATGATGACGATGTATATGTCGACAGCGATGTTGTAGCCCGCGGCAACGAACCAGAAGACCTGCTGGTTGATGCAGTAATCGTAGGGAGTCTCGGCGTCCCAGGACGTCCATGCAGCTGCGAAGAAACTGTTAGCAACCTCCTCCATAAAACTTGGAGTAGCGAGTGAACGTACCAGAAATCGGCCGACAAGCAAACGTCATCGGCAGCCCAAACGCAATCGGAAACAGCATCGAGAGAACGACCCCAATGTAAACCGCCTTCCTCGTCCTCTCCGCCGGGAAGATACGCAGGAACATGAACAAGAAACACAGTTTACTAAACGTCGCACTGACAAAGTAAGACAATTGGTTGAAGTACACAATCTGTCCAATATCAGCACACACATACACACACACACACACACACACACACACACACACACACACACACACACACACACACACACACACACCCATTCAGATTCAACATACCTTCATGATGACATAAATCCTCCCCGCTTCTACTGCCCACGTATCCCGCCCAAATCCCAACCCCCCGGCAACCGCCTGCCCCACCGTCACCGGCATCGCAAACACCCACGCGCCCACCACGCACCAATCGTCCCAGCCCCAAATATGCTGCTGCAGACTGACGAGCACGCGGATGCCGAGGGCGAGCAGTGCCAGGCTGCCGAAGACGACGTTGGTGGTGATGAGCGCGTGCGTGCGGTCTTTGATGGGGATGCCGCATTGGGCGTTGGTGGTGTTGATGGAGCGGAGGGTTTCTTTGAGGGTGCAGGAAGACTGCATGCAGGTTTGGAGGGAGAGGGTGAGAGGCGCAGAGAGGCAGATGCAGGTTGTGTTGGTTGGGGCGCAGATGGTTTGGTTTTGTAGGCTGGAGGCGAAGCATGTTGCCTGTGTGACAGTTAGGGTCTGGGTTTGCTTGGCTGGGGAAGGAATGGTATGTGATGGGAAGACGGTGGTCGAGGACGTAATGGTATATGTATGGAGAAATGGTGGTATAGAGGAGAGTGTTGATATATGTAGAACCGACGGTCTATGGAGAAGCGATGGCGTATGAAGAGGTGATGGAGTATGAAGAAGCGAAAGTGTATGGAGAAGTAACTGCGAGCCAGGGAACAGGTAACCATCATCTCCAGTTGATATAAATGAGAGCTTGAGTAGTGTTCGACGTGATACAGCACATTCTCATCGTGTTTGATATACATCAGATGGAAGATGTACTTACAGCGCACGTGGGAAGTTCGGCTTGCGCCACCACCGGCACCACTGAGCACAAAAGTGCCACAGCTGCCGTCCAAAGAGAATTCGGACGCATTGTCAGAGCTTCTATATCGAAAGGACGATCTCAGGTTGGATGAAACGAACGAGAAACGCTCCAGATACCTCAATGATAAGTACCACTGCAACTTGTCATCCTACTACGTTTGCATGTATCCGTAAACAGTGTGTATGAAAAGGAATCTCCAGTAGGTCAGGATCTACGAACCATTCCCGTAGTTTACATTGCTTTTCGAGCGGGCTACAGGGTATACCGGCATGGTCCGCGTGGAAACGGGGCAGGGTATCGAGCTTGGCCCCTGAGATCAGCTCGTGATCACCGTTTGGAGGTACGGCAGTTGCAGGCATGTCGTACCTGTTGAGATCCCGTTGCGTTACAGTGGAATCTCGAAAGGTTCTAGCGCAAGTTCAACCTTGCATTGCGGGGTCTCGCCATATGTTTGCTTTGCTTTTTGGCGTCTCCAAACCCCATTATTGCGACGAAGCTGAGTACACTACGAGCTGTCATCTTAATCGAGCAAAGGTTTCGGCAACCGACATGTTTGAACTGTCCCAAATTCGCTAAGCGTCCGATGCAGCTTTGCACAGGTATGCCAGGGCGGGAGACGCAGTCGATGATTCGATGGTGACCTGTAAACGAGCTGTGGAAGATAACAAACGATACGTGGATGCAGCCCCCAACGTCTGTATGTGGTTTGGATATAGCGTGCGCGCTAAACTGAATGAATGGCGGGCGGTTGCCGATTGCGTACTTCCACCCGTCCTGACAGGTACGCTAGCCGTTGAACATGGGACATGCCAAATTGCGTTGTAGCCACCGGGCATCGTTCCCAGAGCTTCCTTGGTTCGGTTTCGTCTTCCAACAATGCAGGTCGTTCAAAGACACATTTGAAGAACCAGCTGCACCTCAGGCAACCGAAGACAACGTTGCGGAGGGCCAATGTAACGGTGGGGTTACCTAGACACACGTGGAACGCGTCTGTAAGGCATAAATTCCCTAGTGAACCATGCGCTGAAATCCGGATAGTCGCTGCGCCACATATTGCCTAGCCGCATTTCCACAGTGCTGAATTTTGGTGGATTTACACGAGGAACGAACTGGGCCCGTATACGCTGCCACACACCCCTTCAAACAGCTTTGTTTGCCGAGATGTGGAGAACAGACATCGCAGTATCTCTTGCTGAATTTGCTTTTGGAGCAGCAGTCCTTGCTAATTTCCCTTTCACTGCAGTAGCTTCGAACAGCTCGTGAAAGTACCCACACAAAAATACCAGACGAATGGGCCGTGACCTCTTGCATTGCACCAACACAGGGGTCTGAATTCGTCCCGCGTTTGCTCCCGCAGCAGGCTAAACATCTAAACATGGCATGGATGATGGACGAGCTCGGTGGCCCAACAGCCGCGGCGTAGTCTCTCCCCCAGCTGCGCTTAACTCCCCACGAAGTCCCAGCGCATTGGGTTTTTAGACACCTTCTCTATTCTGTCGCGTTCGTCGTCAAGCAACCTGTCGTCTCGTCATGGCTCTGTTTCCCGACCAACTTCTCGGATTTGCCGGCCGGACTTGGCTCACTGTCATTCTCCCCGTATGTTACGCTACATACTGCCTGGTATGGATCATATACGCGCGGACCCTGCATCCACTTGCGAAGATGCCGGGCCCGTTTTGGCCCTCTGTGTCAAGAACCTGGGTCATGTACCGGGCGTACGTCGGAGACCTGGAGATCGAACAACGTAGGCTGCATGAGGAGTATGGACCATTGCTTCGGGTGGCCCCAGGTACGTAGCGCATGACCTGTCGCAGCAATGCAATTGAAAATAACAATACGACAGACGAGGTGGTGTGTAACGACCCTAGAGAGATTGCCACGGTCTACCCACTGAAGGAACCTCTGGAGAAAACAGTATGGTACGACGCTTGGCGCCCCGCGGGCATGAACTCGAGGCCAGACATGTTCAGTAACAGATCCGAGAAGGACCATGCTGCCTACCAACGTGTTGTTGCCCATGTTTACTCGTTGACAAGCGTGTTGAAGAGCGAGTCCGAACTCAATGCCACCGGAGACCTGTTCATCCAGCGTCTCAATGAGTTCGCCGACAGAGGCGAGGAGTTCAACTTCGGCCTTTGGCTGGAAATGTACTGTTACGACAACATCGGCGTCGTCTTCTTTGGTCAGCAGTTTGGGTTCCTCAAGGACAGCATCGACTATGGCGGATACATTGCGGCCGTTCACAAGTCCATGCCCTTCCTGCACATTCTTGCATCGTCGCCAGCATACATTCGCCCATTCTTGATGATAGGTGCTGTTGCAATCCCAAGCATGTTGAAAGCCGTCACCGCTGTCGACGGAGTCAGACAGACAGCTGAGCGCGAGACCTATGGTGCTCAGGCGCGCACCGAGGAAGCCACAGCGAAACGAGTCGACATGACTTCGCAAATGCTGGGAATTGTTCGTGAAAAGGGCGCAAAGAATAACTTCAGTGTGAGGGAAATCGTCTCGGAGAACTGGACTGCTGTGTGAGTACCGTGGAGGAACATAGACGTTTATGAAGCTAATTCCGATGCCCAGAATGGCTGGATCAGACAGCACGTCGATTGGCCTGCGTTCCATCTTCTACTTCCTGATGAAGAATCCCAAGAAACTCGCGCGCACCAGGGCTGAGATTGATGCTGCATTTGCAGACGGCACATTGACGTCTCCAACCCTACAGAGCCAGTCCGTCAAATTGGTTTATCTCGGCGCAGTGATCAAGGAATCGTTTCGCCTGTTTAGTCCATTCGCTGCTCCCTTCCAGCGATACGCTCCAGCAGGCGGCCTTGTGCTCGCTGGCACTCCCATCCCCGCTGGTACCCGCGTCGGTCTCAATCCTGCGGTCGTGCATCATCACAAGGAGGTCTTTGGTGAAGACGCTGGTTCATTCCGCCCTGAGCGTTGGCTAGAAAGCGATGTTGAGCAAGTCAAGCTCATGGATCGATGCATGATGCATTTCGGTGCTGGTACTCGCCGGTGCACTGGCAAGAACGTGAGTCGCAGAAGCATGTCGAATGCGTGTAGCTGCTAACACAATGTAGATTGCCATGACCGAGATCCTCAAAATCACTCCTGAGATCATACGTCGTTTCGACTTTGAGCTGACACATGACGGCGAGTGGACGACGCACAACGCTGCTTTCAACGTGCAGCATGGTGTTACGTGTCGCTTCCGCAAGAGACAAGGAGTCGCTTGAATCCTTCCGTAGCGCTGTAATTGTTCCAGGGTAGGAAAAGTTGAGATGCGGGTGCATTTGCTTTTTCGTACACAGCGTGTTCGTCAGCGATCCTGTTTGTGCTTTTCTTCTTCTAATCCTACATGGCCTGGATCTTTCGGAGGAAATATTCGTCCGCAGGTAGTGGGTACGGGCAATTGCGAGATGGAAAATGTGTTCTTTTTCGCGATGCCGAGGTTGAAAGGTTAGGGTCGCGCATTGAGCTCGGGTGTAGTCCGAGCATTTACTAATGCACTTGCTGACATTCCCCGATAATGTTTGTCAGCGAATCCGTTATGGCAGGCAGCCTTGCACTGCTTGCACTGTTCAGTTTAGTAATTTGATCGTATGCTTCAGAACAGCCTTTGCAAGTGATGGGGACAATCGCGTTGAGGTAGAGGTTTGCTTCATGCTCACAAGACGTTTGGTGATTCAGCCCGTTTTTCGCGTCACTGTATTCCCAGAATACATGCGTCTCTTTGGACTTCATCATGTTCGTAAGGCTGCGGTATGATCTGCCACGAGTCGCAAGAAGCAGAGAATCAAGCCGAACACTTGCGAACGTTAGAAATCGTCATAGGTGGCGGGGTCCATACTAAAGTACGCTAGAGAATTCGGACCGACGTATGCTTTGTGTGATGTTTAAAGAAGCTTCGGTTTTGCTTGTTCTTACAATTTCACCAAGCCATCTTTCATTTCAGATCTCATCTCATCATATCCATTTAACAAAGTACTGAAATCAGCATGTCGAACCAAGCAGCATGGATCACCGAGCCGAAGGGCAACCCCCTCCAGGTCAAAGAAGCTCACATGCCTACAGCCGCCAAAGGCCAAGTCGTCATCAAGAACAAGGCTATTGCTGTGAACCCCGTCGACTGTACGTAAATTCCACGGATGCAGTCTCTCCGCAGCAGCTGACAATCATCAGGGAAGATCCAAGATTACGGCATCTTCCTGCAGAAGTACCCCAACGTTCTTGGTACCGATGTTGCGGGAGAAGTACACGAAGTTGGCGAGGGTGTCACCCACGTCAAGAAAGGCGACCGCGTTCTTGGGTGTGTTTCCAAGAGTCTGAACTCACCATTGGAATCACGTGCTGACTTCACCAGACATGCCTTCTCTCTTGTCACAAATGACCCGGCCGAGGGTGGCTTCCAGCTATACACAAAGTGCAACGCACTTGTTGTCCAGAAGATTCCAGCCAGTCTAGACTTCAAGTCAGCCACCGTTCTACCGCTAGCAATCTCTACTGCGGCAGCTTGTCTCTTCAAGAAGGAGACCCTTTCGTTGTCGATGCCTACCAGCGCATCGAAACCATCTGCATCCGGCAAGTCCGTTCTCATCTGGGGTGGCTCGAGCAGTGTTGGTGCGACAGCAATCCAGCTCGCCGCTGCTGCAGGCCACAAAGTCGTCAGTGTAGCCAGCAAGCACAACCTAGACAAGATCAAGGATCTTGGAGCACAGGTCGCCGTTGACTACAACTCCTCTAGCGCGACTGAGGACATCATCGCCGCCCTTGAGGGTACCGAGTTCGCTGGCGTCTGTGACTGCATTGGAAGCTCAGATGCGGCCAAAGCTTGGGCACCCATCTACAAGAAACTCGGCGGACGTTACGGATCCGTCATGCCTGGAGCTGAAGGATTGCCAGAAGACATCCAGGGCGCGTCAGTATTCGCGCCTAGCGTTGCTCTCGACGACAAGTATGTTGGCGACGCGGTATGGGGAAAGTTTGTTCCTGAGGCATTGGAAGCTGGCGCTCTGAAAGCGCTACCCCCTCCAGTTGTCGTTGGAAGTGGACTGGAGTCTGTGCAGAAGGCGTGCGACGCGCAGAGGAAGGGCGTCAGCTTCGGCAAGATTGTTGTCGAGTTGTAGATTACATTAAATAACATCTGAAATCTAACATAATAAGGCCTTACAATTCCGAAACAAGCTGACTACGTAAAGCTGTTTTCTGTCGATGTCGATGCCAAAGTGTTGCTGAGGTTGCCATGGGAGAAATCGTGGCTGCAGAAGGCTGCTCCATGGCTAGCGCGCGGCCAAAGCTCCCGAGCTATGGCCAGGCCCGTTATAAAACTTTGCTGGCCGCCCATTCTCCATCATTGTTGTTCTCACGGCCACAAGCATTAATTTTGTGCTGCATGTAGCCAGCGAATACCTCTATTAGCTCACTGTAAGTTACCTCCCAGCAGGATGTCTCTCCTTTCCTTATATGATGAAACATTTCCACATTCGCAGTTTCCACGCTAGCCATCGATTGAACCTGATGGACAATGAGCGCGAATACCTTCCTTGGATGTCTGATTTATCTTTCCCTGGCACACATGATGAACAATGTTCCGAGAAAGATACATAGCTGACCTTGGCAGATAGATTCCCGACCGTAAATTGTGACGAGTCCATAGAGAGGCACCAGGCGTCGCGTCATAGTGGATGTGGACTAAGAATAGCAATCCGTTCTTTGAACTCAAGACAGCTTGCCCTTTGTGTGGAACATATGTCACTGTGAGAGGCGCCATCAAGAAGATTGTCTTGTTAGCTCTACGCTCCTTTGTCTGATGAACAACTCTCAGCCTTCGTGACCCTTCATTTGTTTGTCCGCAAGCATCTCTGATTCGCCGGGCCGGTTGCTCACCAGCCTAAAGATAGGGCCTCTTGACGAATGTTATGGATATGTGTGACGTTAGCCCGAGATCTATGGAGTTCACGGAAATCTTGGACCACATCTCGCTTCAGCTAATAGTTTATCAAGACAATAACTGATGATGCAGACATGAAAAAAGCATTTTTATAGTACTAGAGCCTACTTTCGCATGGAATACATAGTTTCAATAACAAGCAGAAGAAAATGAAGGGACGATATGGAGGACGACATCTTTATAGAGGAGTGGTTAATGTCGATCAATATACCAACACCAGCCTATAGCAAAGCTAAGAAGCACTGCAGAGACGAACAGCTTTGCATGGTTCGGCTGGTGGTTCAGTGATGTAGCGCTTATTGAAAGTACGGGGAGCGATTTCTATTTCTCCCGGGTTAGTCAAAGCCCAGTTGTGATTGTTCATGATGCCATGCTCACTGTAAATTCTGTAATTTTCTGTGTACTGATATTGATGATCTTGCATGCTGCTAGCATAGATCTGCCTATCGCACACACTGTAAGGATAGAAAAAGACCGTTGCGTCTTGATTCTCGGGTTTGCGGACGCCATAAGCAATGCCGGTGCGCTTTGTCTTTGGCAGTTCAGCACAGTCAACATCGACCCAACCATTCCCACATAGCGGGAAAAACAAATCTCCCAATAGTCCATTCGGTGATGCGCGGACCGGCTGTTGGTGAAACGGAAGATACTTAAATCTGGGGGCAGGCCGATACTGATCATGGTTCTTCGCGTTGTTGATCGTTCGAAATAGCTCGTCCATAGCGAGAAGTCCGGAGGAGACGGCCTTTGGGGTAGGTCTATCCATATCGCGACACAGACTTCGAAAGCCAGGGCTGTCCTTGAACAAGACAGTGACACTGTCGAACGGCAGGAGGAAACTTGGATAAAACATCATAAAGATATTGACGACCGCTTGGTCAGTGAGCTTGCCGAATTTCATGAGGCCGATATTTGAAGAAGCATTGACGTATCGAATTCTGCCAAAGTGTTGTAGCAGTCTCGCTGCGTCAATCTCACTCTTAGTAGTTTTAGATTCACCCGCTTACTCCTGACAGCTAGTTCACCTTCCTGCGGAAGATCGCATTTCCATACTCAATAGATGCTAATCGGGACGACCTGCGACTGGAAAATTACCTCGATGTCATGCAAAATATCCGTATACTCTCTATGACCGGCAGACATTTCTGACGGGATACGACAGAGGAAGTTGCGAAGTAGTTCAGCAATCACCAGGATGTGCAATTTCATGATTGTGTCGTGCTTGCCACGCTAAGACGCCACGAACATGCCACGCATAACACATCGATGGAGTAAGAGCCAGGCGCCAACATCACACCATGTCTACGCACAACTACTCACCTCGCCTTTACCCCGAACGCTCATTGCTACAACATCTCATATACCTACAAGACTGTTAAATCTACGGCCTATCGTCCTGTGATCGCTACCACCTTTCTCATTTCACTCTTCTAACGACCAGGCCATCAAATTATCACCGATGCTCACTGCCATCACTCCACTTCTGGCTGCTTTCTTTCTCTCGAGGGGCCTCACAGTCCCGACAATCCCATATCCATTCCCCAACTCAACTGCTCTTACCAATGGCACAGCACCCAATGGAACCGTTGAATACCACTGCAACGACATTTTCCCAACCGACCTAACTGTCCTCAACGAGCGCTACCCAGACTACAACACCTCGCGGCTCCATGACGCAATTGATCTCTTCATGCTCCGCCGCGAAGTAGCCGAGCAAGGCGAGATCGCCACTCGCGTGCAATTCACCGGCCTTCCCTCCGCCAATACCAATATAACTTGCCGCCTCGAATTCATCTTCCCTGCACCAGACCAAATGCTTGTCCAAGGCTACAACCCGACCTTTAATGTCTACCAAGTCGAGCGCGACACCGAGACCATCTCGACATGGAAGCAGTACGTTGGAAACGGCATCGATGCAGACCTGTTTGGCCAGGTCAATGGACAGCCTGAGGCGATTGAGAGGACAAGGTCAGTCGGAGGCGTTGCGGCGATCAATGAGACGAGGTGCAACGAGACGATGACGTTTCAGATGGGTATGGCGTACGATAGCAAGGGTGGAGCGCCGAATTATTGGAACTTCACGGAGGTAGCGCCGCCTGCCTGGCCGGTGCAGGGCTTCAGGATGGTATGGGGTTGCTGAGTCGCAGTGGCTGCAGTATACAGGTGTGATTGCGGTTGGTATTGGTGTTAGCTTTCCTAGATCCCTTACGTAGTGTTATCCTAAAGTGAGCATTTCTACTATTTTGTCTCAGGCTTCACGTTGCTCTCTCGTGCATGCTCATGCGGGTAAAGATCCTTTTGATTCGAAGCTGAATACTGCCAAGCTATCTAGTGACTCGCATGCTCCAGCTACTAGTGGGAGGTAGAGTACTTGAAAACCATGTGGACCTTTGTCGAATAGTCTTACTCACTCCGATGCAGCGGCCATTCCGAATTTATCTCCCAAAATTAATTTGCTTGGCGAATCTCACTTATCAAATCGCAAGTGCCCGATTCACACTCATACCAATTCGCTCAAAGCATTCTGCAGACATCCAGTGGTCGTATCTGCATTCATACTTCCACCTTCGGGGTCTCAGGCTGAGGGCGAAGGTCTTTCCTGCAGGTTGGGCATAGCGTATCCACCTTCTCCAAAGTCTCGACGAGACAGCCACGACCGAACAAGTGACCACAAGGTGTGCGCACGGGATCGTTGTCTGCCCTTTCAGCGCAGAACGGCAGTAGCTCACGGAATGCGATCTGGCGTGCTGCAATCTCTGGCGGGTCGTCTGGGTCGGGAGTGAAGACGAAGTTTGGGTCGTCCTCATCAGTGGTGCCGAACGGAAGCCAACAGTACGGGCAGCGCATGTCTTCTGCGGGGATATCAGAAATTTCCACTCGGTCCAGGTTGTCAACGAAGGCAGCAGCATCGAATCGAGGGCGCGCAGCTGCGCGGAGGTGATGTAGCGAAGTTGACCCAAACGTAATTGCCAAAGGGTCGAACATGGTAGCAGCGTTAGCCAATGATACGCTGGTCGTCGTGAAGCCCATAGAAGTGAGAGATTCTGCGGCAGTAGGGGGCACTCCAACAGAGCCTACCGCTATGCTTAAAGAACCGTCTGGAAGGGGACCACCGCTCTGCCAGAAATGGGCATGTAGTTCAGGATACACTTCGCCAGTCGTAGGATCCAGAATATCAGCCCCTGCAGCTGCTGTCTCTGCAGCGAGCTCCTCTGGATTGTTCGCGGTGAAGCTGCCGGAATGAAGTGCGGCTCCTGGAGTGAAGATAGTCTGAGTACCGACTATGAAGTTCATGTGGACAGGAAACGCAGACAGCATTGCAGGCCCAGCGCTGGTCGCACCATTATGCGTCGTTCCGTTGAGATCAGTCGCAGGCGCTGCACTCGAGGTCCAGGCGCCATGCTGAAGGGCCGCCAAGAGACCTCCAGGCATCTCAGAAGAGCTTGCCGGCGGATCCGATCCATTGGGAGCATTTGGGAAAGGCTGGTCGTCCGGCCCGCCCATCGCAGCCATGAACTCCGCAAAACTTGCCATCATGTGTGCTTGGAGGCCTACGGGAGGGGACGTCGTTAGTGGATTCCCATTCCCTAGCGCGGGCATTTCATCGTCGTCGGCCTCATCAGTATCCCCAGGAACATCCTCCCACACATCGTCAGCATGGTCCCCAGCAGCGGGACCCGACAGTCCAGCGAAGATTGCGGGGAAGTTGGATGGAAGCCAAGGGAGTATAGTAGGAATGAGGCCCGAGTTCGCTTGTTGAAAAGGACTATTTTCGACAGTGAAGCCCGGCGGTGATACAGTCGCAGCATTGATCTGTTGGTTGATCATGAAAAACGGAGGCGGTGGCACCGAATTGAGAGCCTCTTGGGTGAGACCACTGGCAGTATAGTAGCTGACGAGGAATTCGGGCGAGACTCCTGCAGGTGGTGGGCCCCAGTGTGTGGGTAATGTGAGAGTGGGAACACCTGGAGTCGCTTGGCTGCTCTGTAGAGGCTGTGCTGATGGCATCGCTGGTGGGACAGAATCAGGTGCTGCTTCTGCTTGCGGGGCTGCAGCCTGCTCAAGGCTGGGCATGTCTTCGTACCCATCGGGCTCTGTAGCTATCTCGTGGACATCCTCCACGGCGGGCGGCGGGGGCCAGGTTCCAGACATTGCTGCGAGGTGGTGGAGAAGGTGCAAGTTGTGTTGCGAAGCGGTTGTGATGTTGGTTCTATTGAAGCATTGCGGCTCGATGTGAGAGGGCTTTCGGTCAAATGTCGGCCCAAGAGCAAACGGTGTTGAGGTGATGGTGAATGTGGATGTGGCACGTGCGCTGAAACTGAGAAAACAATCTCGGCGCGACGTGGCCGCCACAATTACGCGGTATTTGTCTCAGTGCAGGTACATTACGCATTAAGTATGCTTACTCTTAGAGTACTCCACCTGTCCATCCAATCCATAATCTCATCAATCTTAGGCTTCATCATGACCATGTAGTCTTCCTCAGCCATCACCGGTTCGGCCTCACACTTTACAAAGTCAAGAGATATATCGTGCGAGTTGAAGTACGGCTTCCACCAAGTTGGTCCCACCAAAGGAGCAGTTTCCGCATCGTATCGATGGTAATGGTCGTCTTTGTACATCGCTCCGACTAGTCGTCCATACGTGAGGCGGCATTCTGCGTGCCAAGGGAAGATCCGAATTTTCTTGACGTTTTGCAAGCGTCGGAGGAGGCTGATTACGGGACGAATGGCACGATCAACATCGTCGTCGGTGATGGAAACAACACATAGCTCTTCCAATGCCATGCAGTCTTTATTAAATGGAAAGGTCTGCCAAGTTCCGATTTGCAGCCAGGCAGCCTCGACGACAACCTTCCGCACATTCCGCAGCTTTGTGTCCGATATTAGACAACAATTGTGTATTATAGTGCCTGCGAAAATGAATCTAGTCATCTGGTATGCTAGAGTGCCAAAGTCTCGATGGAAATCGCGACAAACCAGGAGAATGGACAGATTGGTGGCAGTATCATATGCCGGATCTATGCGTACTTGATCGTTGGGCGGGAGAATACCAACATCATCGCTCTGCTCCAAGGCGTATACAGCGATCTGTAGTCTCAGTTCGGTGGGTAGGGAGAAGAAAGTGGTCCCAGGTGTGCTTTGCATCCTGGCGACGTGGGGTCGTCGTGAAGACTCCCAGGGTTGTTGGTGTTTGTAGCGTCTCAAAGCTCAGACGTTACGCCGCAATGAGGCTGCAGAGTTGTCAGAATTGTCAAAGCTGACAAGATTCGAGCTAATAAGCGACTGGTGGCAGCTGGGCAAGGATGCACGCAGAAGGATTAAGCAGCTGATGCCATGGCCCGTGCACTCCGTTATCAGATCAAAATTCCCCGCCACGTGCCGTTCATCTCCGGATCTTGCACCACCACTCCTCGTCCCACGCGTCGCACCCATGCGCATTCCTTCTGGTCCTTTCTACTGCGTCGCCCTACTACATGTGACGAGCGCGCTTTATGCGGGCAAATTTTGTCCCGCAGCATGCGACTTTACCTTGAATTACGCGACTTTCAACGACACGGATCCATGGCTGTCACCGAAAGTGCGGTCATGTCGGAGTGGGCTCCGTATAACGTCTCTGTATCTGTGTTTTGACGAGTACTGCGAGAGTGATGGCTCGGGCGAAAGATGGATCGAAGACCAGCGGCCTTGGTGCGATGAGCATGCGGGTGTGAGGCTACCAGACCTGCGTGATGTTCTCTCTCGTTGGGCAAGAGATGATAGGACGAGCCTTCAGAGACTGGGTTATGATGAGCTAAAGGCATCTCCGCCGTTGAATGAGGTCACGCTACCGGCGGCGAATCTCATGGATCGAGCTTATACAACCATGGTACGAAACAATAGAATCGATCCAGATGAATGGCTTTTGCTGAATGCATGTGTTAGGATGTTGCTGACCGCCAATACAAACTTCACCTCACATACGGGTAAGCTGGACGATAAATGCCATTGAGGCTGTACTAATTGTGGCAGTTGGTATATGTATTACTTCTGGATCGTGATTGTGACCTTCGGAACCAGTACACGCCTCACATCGCTGATCGCCAGATCGATCATCCAGGAAAAGTCCGAGTCAGCTGCTGCGAGCTTCACGAGTCCTAGCGGTGTCAAGAGAAGATCCATTGTTAGTCGGCCAAAAGCCTGGATAAAGCGCCATATCACGATCCCCGCTACCTTTGGCGATCGCTGCTCTCAACCCTACGGCTGGTGTACCATCCCTCCACGAGTTCAAAGTCTTACTATTTGTGTCTTTGTTATGTTGAACTTCTGGCTTTCGGTCTGTTCCTATCAGCTTACGGACGGCAACCTCTACTGGCCTGAGAAGGCGGCGCAATTGTTTCGCTACGTTTCCGATCGCACAGGCATCATATCACTTGCCAACTTCCCTCTGGTGTGGCTATTTGGTATGCGCAACGATGCAATGATGTGGATGACCGGGTGGGGCTTCGGTACGTACAATGCCTTCCATCGCTGGGTTGCAAGAGTAGCGACAGTACAGGCCGTTGTCCACAGTCTTGGTTATACATACATGATTCTGAAGGATAGCGGGTGGTCTGGATTTCTTGAGTACTGGGAGAGACACTACTTCTGGAACGGCGAGCTATCGACAGTTGCCATGTGTGCACTGTTGCTGTTCTCTTTGTACGGCATTCGGCGATCTCATTACGAGATTTTCCTCGTGACACACATTGTCCTCTCTATCGTCGCACTTTGGACAATGTATTACCATGTCGAAATTTTCACGAAAGGCGATTACAATGTGTTCATATGGCCTTGCCTCGCCATCTGGATTTTGGACCGCGTATTCCGCGCTGGAAGGATCATTGCTTTCAACCGCCACTTCTGGAACACGCAAGCGACCGTGAGCTACGATCCGGCTTCCAATATAGTACGCATGGATGTCGATGGCAGCAAGAACTTTTTGGCGCCTCAGCCAGGGACATACTACTACGTTCACGTCCTGAACGATATACTTTACGCGCATCAGAATCACCCTTTCACCCTTGCCTATACATCTTCCGAAATCGTACACCCTTGCCCCACACCATCTTCGCCCCTCTCTTCTCGACCTTCGCACCATCGGACCTTCTCGGAAGAATCAACGGAATCCGATTCGCTCCTTGTACCGAACACAAAGAAATCTCCATCGAATCTCGTCTTCCTCATCCGCCCATATGACGGCTTCACTTCCCGTCTCAAATCACATTGCCTGCTGCACCCCAAGAAACTTCGAGTGCTCATAGAAGGTCCATACGGCCATTCAGAACCACTTTACCACTCCCCAAATGTGCTCTTCATTGTCGGCGGCACTGGAATCGCCGTGCCTCTCTCCCACATCTCACGCCTGCTTTCTTCCATATCCCGAACACAATGCATCAAAATCGTTTGGGCGGTGCGCGAACATGCCTTCTTAGCCTCTGTTCTCCGCGACTTCTCTGGCCTGCTCGGCGACGAACGAGTGTACATGGAAGTACATATCACGCAAGATGAAGAGGTGGAGAGCGAAGTACTAGGTGAAGATATCAAAAGCGTGAGGATCGTGACTCAACGGCCAGACGTATTTGGCACAGTAAATCAAGCCGCAGAAGACGCTGGACAAAGTGGACTCACTATCGTCACATGCGGGCCGGCGAGTATGGCAGATCAAGCGCGGAAAGCGAGCGTCGAGATGCTTGCGAGAGGCCATAGGGGTGTGGAGTATCTTGAAGAGAGTTTCAAGTGGTGATGTTACTTGTCTGGTGAAGTGTGGCGTGGCAGCAATGTGGATATGATTGCATTTAGAAGTACATATTATATAGACCATTGGTTTTATCCTCAAGCATAGATTATCGCCTAATTCATCATGCTCAAACCTTCTATCCCGTGTTCGTTCGGGGCAAAATATCCTAGTCGGTCCGCTGGCTTGCTCGCCAGATCCCCAGTTTCACGAAGTCGGATTAATTCCACACTAGAACCGGATAGCAGCTAGGCGCTTCGAGCACTTCGTAGAGCCGTGTTCTTCACGTACGGCGGGCCGCAATGTCCGTGTTCCAAAACTACACCTTCTCTTCTCCAATGACGCCCTTCACCCTTTCCCGAATGGGGTTCTCGTCCATCAGCGCCGTATTCTCTTCGGCCTTCAACATACGCCGGCCTATAGCATATATGCCCATCGCCGCAAGACTAGCCGCAGACCAGATACACCATCCCTCCTTCCAGGTGTGCTCGCTGTCCTTGTATCCTGTCGCTAGCATCCCAATCGTCCGTACGGTCGATGCGATGAGAGAAATGATCATGTGGTCTTTGACCCCAATGTTGTCGATGAACATGATTGCCGTGTTCATAGAAGAGCTGAAGAGGCAAGTGAAGATATGGCTACGATGATAGTGGTGAAGGGTGTAAAGTCTTGTGAAGGCAGAGTTGTGCTGCGATGGTGTGAGGTAGTGCACTGAGTTGTCGGATATCTTTGAAATATATCCATTTCCGAATATGTCAGCACTACAAATAGTCGAAGATCCGCGTGGTGGCGTTGGAGGCCTTCAAGTTAAGGTTTCGGAATTCGGCATCTTCCATGAAAGCTTGTCCCCGCGACATCGAAACATCGAACTGTCGAAGCGAAGCGAGGATGGTAATAATGGATATCAATTTGTTCCAAAGCGAGCTATATCTTGTCTAACGACTGATCGCGGCCTCAGTCGCCTTCAGACTTCCCACGACAGCGAAGCATATCATCGGAGTGATTGCGTAACTGATTGTCAAGAACTTTGCGATTGTCATCTTCATCGATTCCGGTGCGCCGGTGACATCCGTTAGAGCGACCAGAATCATAGCTGGCGGGCCTGTGGGCATCAACATCATCGCAAACCATAGCATTGGGTCGGCGTCGAGAAGGTTCGTTTTCGAAGCGAGCGCCCATATGAGAGAAATGCTGATCCTGCAATACGTTAGCGTTATTCAGTCGAGACGCGATTGCTACGTACATAGGCCAAATGATGAAGCGTATAAAGGTGACCAACGCCAGACTCTTCTTTGCGACTTCTCCGCTATCCTCGCCTCGCTTCATGCGCAACATGCTCTGGCTGAGTTTCACCCCAACGACGATGATCTGCGTGGATGCAAACAGATCGCCAATGTTCTTGAACGACGTGGTCAGCCACGCGTTGAAGTACCCGCCGTCGTTGCTCTTGTTGAAGAACAGCCTATGAAGCGGTGGCGTCAGTCCAATTATTGCACCGACAAGGGCTCCAAGAAGTGGCGCATTGGCGAATTGCCATGCGACTTCAACAACCTCCTGCGTCTTTGGGCCGAGACCATTGAACCAGTCGCGCGTTTTGAGGTAGCCCTTTTTTTCGATGCGATTGGTCGGTTTGATGATGCGTTCTGGAAGAAGAGAGGTGTGTTCGTTGATAAGTCCGTCCGGACCACGTTCGATGTCTCCATAACCGTTTCCATTGCCTGTACCCTCGTCTTCCTCCTCATCTTCTCCATCCTGTGATTCTTCCTGGTCGTCGGGCGCATCTTCATCGCCGGGTTTGAGAAGTCGTGGTCCCAAAGCAAAAGTGAGTGAATTGCTGACCATGGCATTGATCAAGAAGTAAGACTCTGCACGATCAAGTGCATCGGCCGCAGTGTCTCCTCCAACAAGTATGACATCGAGGATCTGGGTCTGCTTGAGTGATTCGATGAGGAGAAGCGGTAGACTTGTTGTGTTGTTGAAAGCAATGGCTGGGGTTACCCAGCTCGGCAACTTAAATACACGGGTGAGGATGCGGCCGACAAGGACGGAAAGGAGCGTGTAGGTAATTGACCATACTGGAGAAATTAGCCTAACTCTTCATGTCCCTGGCCATGCTGGAAGCTCACTTAGTAATGGGACGTATCGAACTGCTGTGCCTTGATGCAAGTTCGAGCCGATCTTATAAATCAAGAGCGCAGGCAAGAACATGCGCACACATAGTTTCGATACCTCTTTGGCAGCATTGGTCGATAGCAAATTACATTGCGCAGCAACGACACCAAACACAATGGTAAGCAAGACAGAGAACGAAGCCTGGATAGCGCCAGCGAATGGCACAAGCAATTCGGAAGCGTCAATGCCCATGTTTTCTATGTCCAACGATGGAAGTTCGGCCGACGATGAAGTGTGGTAGAAAAAAAGGCCGAAGATTTAGAACATCCAGGAGAAGCACTAACTAAAGACTCTTAAGGGAAAAACGATCGTGGTCTCGATCGTTCATCGTCCGCTTGCGCACGCGACATCCACCGCGTTCCTGGCAGTTGACGCGACATGACGTAGGTGCAACGGGTCCGTGGTGAAACGCCAATCCCACGCCCAGAAGCTATCAACGAGCGGAGAACCTGTCTTGCAACTTATTCATGGCAGGAGAACTGGGCGCCGAGGTCTTGTTATAACACGATGGCGCCCCGTAGGTCATGCGAACGAAAATGATGTGTTGTCAAGGTGGCTGTACAATTTGGTGTTGGTGGAGCGGCGTCGTCTAGTTTTTGATGAGATGAACGTACTACGGTGGGTTCGATCGTCAACCGCGCTAGGCCAGTCACGAGTTAAACACATCGAAAAGACGAAGCTGTTCGTTCGCTTTGCGCGTTCCTTCGGATCTTTTCTTTATTTTCGTCGCAAGGTTATAGGCTAATGTCGCTTTGTGCTCTTCACGTCTTTCTTCACTGTCAGACCAAAGCATCGTTATCTCCTTGCGTACTATACCTTAGAACCTGTTTGGTTTAGTTGGCGCCATTCTTTCTTGTTCAATTGTACATTTCTAGTCCCAGACTAGCGAGTACTCATCAATACATTCATCAATACCAGCAAGACAACCACTTCGCCGATCATGATTTCAATGCCTTCACTGTTTGCCTCATCATTTCCGTCTAGCGTGTAGAAGCGATTGTTAAATTATCTTCCCACATTTGCTCCTTCTCTAAGAAAATTAAGGGTTTGCATCTGTCGACCTCATTCCTGATATTCTCTCATCCCAGAAGGGTGCACCTCACTCCTGAACCTCAACTCTAAGTACATCATACTGCAAGAAATTCCCCGTCTCAGTCTCCCAAATCGCCTTGTTCAAGTACCCCCCAGGTCCCTCCTCCCACTTCCACTCAGGCTGCAACGTACTCAACCCCTTTCCCTCGCCCACCTCTTCCCTCCGAATCGTCTCCTCCATAATCCACACCGCCTCCTGCTGATAGTCCGTCCATCCGCATATCCAGACCTGCTGATCGCCACCGGGCTCCTGAGTTGTCGGCGGTCCGTACATGGTGTTCATGATGAACGACATGGTCTGGGCATGGTTCTCGCGATTGGAGAGTGTGACGACTTCGACCCTTTGAGCTCCGGTAGCGCTTGGTGCAGCCATGTTGTACGTGTCGTTGAGATCTTTGGGGGTCAGGGATATGCCGTTGGTGAAGGCGGTGACTTGTCTATGGTATGGGAGGGGAGTGGTGACGGGGCCGGCGCGTTCCGAGTACATGACTACGTAGACGTGGCGGCTAGGTGGTGTGGGCTCGGGATGGTGAAGTGCGTGCTTGGAGCTGCGCATGAGAGCTGAAGGGTTGCGGTTGGCCATCGTTAATGGGCATGTGCTGTGGTAGGTTACTGTGTGAAGATGATAGATCATTGATAGGGGAGGAATTTAAAGAGATAAGAAGATTGCTTGTTTGCTAGATCTTTTGGCGCGTGCACTCACAGACGAGTCGTTGTGGGACATTCACCCTGGAACGTGCGCAGGCTTGGACGGATGACATGATCACACCACCGACTGACGAATCGGGCGAAGGCAACAAATGATAAACCTTCAAACATAATCAAGGCAAGATCGAGTGGAAACTATGAGTATATGTATATAGTCATATTGAGCATTTTGTGCGACTGCGGCGTTCAAGATGTGTCCTGGAATCAACATGTTTTGCACTAAAGCATCCTACACCACACAAATGACTGCCGAGTGAACCAGAACCTAGTCTATATCCATACTCTCCGGATCATCAGCCTCCCCCAGGTACTGGTTTTTCAGATCAGCCTGATCCTGCCTCAACTTGGGTAAGAGAGCAAGTAGCTGGTCAACGGCCTTTCGCAACGCCGGATCGGTGCTCGCTGGCCCTCCCATGTTCTTCAGCATATTTCCGTGGTCTGTCAATTTGTTTTTGATGTCGTTATGCAGCTCTTCCGTGAGCTCAAGCACCCCTTGCGCAACTCCCTGATAACCCTCCTCCTCTACAGCTGCTACCAGCCATGGTCGTTCGTCTGAGCCCACTTTGGTGAGTTCGCTTTTCAACGCGAGCTTTTGTCGCAGCAATGCTCCTGTGCCTGTTGATTCTGCCACCATTCTCGAATATACCGGATCGAGAATTTTGGCCATCATGTTGTTGTGACCGGACGCTTGGGTGTAGGAGTTGAGTATTTGATTTTGACGTTGTACAACAGAATCGACGAATTCATCCACGAGTTCAAGGACTTGCGCTTTGGTAGCATCCCAGTGCGCGTCCGCATCATGCCGAGCATCCTGGTCAGGTAATTCGGGAATAGCCTGCGCGAGGTGGTCGAGCTGTTCCTCAGCCCAATCTCTGACACCACTGGGCATGATTTCCTTCATCTTGTCCTCCCATAATGACCAATCCTTTTCGAACACTTCGGCGAATGTCGAATTCCAGTTGATTTCTCGTTCTTCCAACCTTGGATATATCGATTCCTTGCGTGTTAGGATTCCCTTGCGCCGGGCAAGTTTGGCAATAGTAGGATAACGAAGTGCGTCCGTCAGTTTGTCTCACGCCGTTAGTATTTCGCGCTCCCATTTCTTTCCGATCCCCTCCATTGGCAAGATCGTCCTGCGTACCTCAGACATATATCCATCTTTCACGAAGTCCTTCAGTTGTCCTGGTACACCATAGCAGAAGGTAACAAAGTCTTTCAGCTTCCCTTCCTTGACGATCTCTCTCCGCTCTCTCACCTTGTATCCCTCTACCAATGTTTCAATCCGATCGTGCATGAGCGCCGAGCACTTAAGGTGTTGACCGATGACTCGGTGGTTGGCTTGAGCTGCCTTAAGTAGTAAAAGATTTATCAAATCTGGAATGTGTGTTTGAAAGACGTCGACGTCGGGTGAATCCTTCTTACTCCGTCGGGACTTCAGCCAGTTGTTGTAGGCTTTCGGAGAGGCAGCGATGATTGTGAGCGACAACGGTGCAACGTCACGTGTGGTGTAATAGAGAGATGAGGTTGCCTTTTCCTGCAAGTTGCGAGCCGATTCTAGGGCGTAGTGAGCCCTCGCTGCTCGCTCCAAATGCTCCCTGTAATCATCGTAGATCTTTTCGAAATCCTCGTCAACATCGTCACAGTCAGATAGCTGCTTCGTTACCCAATCGTGACAGCACCTCATGAATACGAGCCTCGTGTCCTCTGTATCTCTATGAGATCTCTGTCCCAGAATTTCTGTTGGATCGACGTCCTTCCCATATCATCTTGAACACATTTTCGGCATGGGCAGCCATTGTCGCGTCGATTTCCTGGTCCGCGGGGTCGTCATCTATCGGTTCTCCGGGGCTATGAACAGCCAGATACTCTTCCTTCAGCAACTTCAGCATGCCGCGAAGTTCATCTCCCGACAGGAAGTTTACACACGTTTTGTACGCGCTACCTTCATTATCAGTAGCAGTGATATACTTGTAATACACTGCGGTGGACGTGCACGCTTTGCTTCCAGGGTCGGTCTGCGCGATGGAGCCTCCTGCGGACGATGAAAGCAACGCATTGATTATGGTACTCTTGCCAATTCCAGTCTGACCGATGAGAGCAAATACCATGGCCGTCGTCTCGTACTTGTTGATATGCTCATGACATCTTTGCGTGAGCTCCGCGCACTGGGCGTTATCTGGGGCTAATTGCAGGATTTCGCTTGGGTATTGATACGTTGAAACGAGAGCATCATCGATGCTATTCAAGTCCAGATGTAGAAATGGATGGTCCGGCAAACTCTCCTGCGTGGGATGGTAAGCCCCTCTGGGGAGGTTCCTCATTTCTCCTTTTTGGTGGTTCCGAAAGTAGTGAAGAGACAAGTCATCCACAATATTGTCAGGTGGCTTTGGAGGGGTCGCATCGGACGTTCTTGAACGAGTGAGACGTGAAGACATTTCGATGTGGATGTTGCACGCCTGAGATTGGTGCCGATGGATTCTGGGGTCGAAGAAAAGCTGGAGGACGGATGATGAATCTCTTGGAACCAGTTGAGGCAAACTCAAGAGGTCGACTGTAAACCCCCAGAGGACCGTCAACCCACCCCCCCTATCTCTAGCACCCAAGCTCAACAGTGCAGTCACCCTTCTCGGCTTCTCCTCAATGTTACACCCAGCGACCGTTTAGCGTCCACTCAGTCAGTGCTCATATGGACGCGCATCTACACAGCAGGGGCTCCACCAGACGGCTTAAGCCATTCGTCAGTCTACATCGCCGGACGGGAACGTACATACACATGCACGTTGCCATTTCCGGTGAAGCACTTGGCAATCAAGACACAACTTTGCTCCAACACCATGACAAAGACACTGAATTAATGCACTGGTAAGATACTTACTCACAATAGAGAACAGGAGGCATCTCTTTCAGATGACTTCGTATGAAGCTCTGGTGAGATTTCCCGACGCGTTGCACCGTGGCTGTTTTGGCGCTGTATGCTCAATGTCACACAAGAGCTAGTGACGTGTAGCACACAGCGAAAATCTACCAGTAAGTTACAATGAGCTAGCCCAAACATGTCAAAACTCACGGGATCTCTGCGCTGCGAAGTGGATATACGGCAAGCTGAGCAGTCTCTAGACCAATCGCAGAATAGGTGTGCGGCGACGGTAAACATTTCAGCACGATTTCGCTTGCCGCAGCACAGTCGTGTGTAGCCACAAATCTGCAAGCTTCCCGTCTCATATCCACCTTGACCTCTTTGGGTTGGAAACGGATTCTGGCGTGGAAGTCGGCATAAGCAGGTTCCTCAATGATTGCATCGCTAGCTAACGCATCGTCAGTCATGGCATAGTTGGTGCCGACGTATTAAAACATGAAACTGACACTGTAACACTATGATGCTCCCTACCATTCCGGTGTGATGAATCGCCCAGTGGAGGATGTCGCCACGTTGAATGGGTTTGAGCAGAATTCGCCATGGAGGGCATGCTAATGATGTGTTTACGGCATGGGTGACGTTCTCCTGTAGTTTCTGCGCGTTCGTAGCCGCGATAGCTGTTATGTGTAATCTGACTGGGTATACCTCACTGCAGAACATGCTCTAGAAACTGGTACGTGACAGGTAAGAGTATCATACTTTGTAAGAATGTGTGAAATGCGAATAGGGAGAGTGTTGGAACAAAAGAAGCTGAATTGGTGATATCGTCGTATACAAAAATCGAAGAGTGAGGTAACGGTCCATACAGGATGCCAAATTGGCGAAGAGCGTAGGAAGTAGAGAATACCCGTGTCGTGAAGTCGCCGCCGCCATGCCAAAGCAACCGATGATACTGGGCGCGAAGGACCATGTCCGTCTCTTACGCGCCGTCCCCCCAAAGCCCAACAACCCCCATCGCAAACGCCGCCCCCGCAAGGACCGCCTTGCCACTTTCTACCACCTTCTTCCTCTCCACCGCCTCTCTCACCTGCTCGCCATTAACCTCATCCCCCTGGGCCTCCAACTCCATCATGCTCCTCTGCTCGGCAGCGAAATAGTCAATGCCCGGCCCAGACACGAAGCTTAGGATAGACGTGTACAGCAGATATGGGTGGCGGAAGCGGCGTGGTGAGAGCAGGTATGCGGAGAAGAGCGTGAAGGTGGTGATGTGGCGCAGGTAGGCGGTGTAGTATTGGGACTTGGTCGAGAGGTAGGTGTAGGTTGTGCGGGCGTTTATGGCGGTGGGGAGGGCGAGGAGGGAGGGGAGGGCGATGGTGGAGAGGGTCGCGGATATGCCCTGTTTTTGTTAGTCCTGGATAAGATATGCTGTGTACTATGAAGCTTTTGTGTGCTTCGTGAAGATGTTGACGCGCATAGTGGGGAGCTTCAAGGTGGGTGGCGGTTATCAACTTACAGTCGAGATGCCGAGACTGACAGTCCCCACGAACTTGAGAATGGATATTGTCCGAGCCGCCATTATGTATTGAATTGCAGTCCCGAGGTCCAACTGCAGTCGCGTCCGGGAGTCTTGAGGTTGTTGTAGCGTCAATGTTCACGATGTTCACGATGCTGTTCGAGGTGCACTATGCGCTTTCATCATGGCGGAGATAGTGGAGTGGGTCCCCACCACGTCAGTTGGTCAGAGCTTCAGTCGCGAGATGTACCTAGAAATGTCCAGCACACGCAAATGCAGCATCGCGGTATTGCATATAGCCTTTATTGATGACCGATAGCCGAGAGCACCAAGTCTTTTACGTCTTGCTCTCTGTTGGAGATTTACCGCGAGGTGCGCATGGCCAAAATGGATTACTATACTGAAACCGAGAGTGGGCTCTCGAATCGTACCTCGGCTTGCTTTCGCGCAACTACATCCATGTCCACATCCTCTATCATCCTTCTCTCTCGAATACAGCTTTGACTTGATCACTATATCTTCTTCATTCCTCACACTCCTCGAATTTTCGCGTCCATATTGATCAGAATTATACAGTCTCCCCAAGCACCTCGTCACCATGGCTCCCGAGAAGTACTCATACATGAGCAACGTGTGGAGAGATGACATCTTCAGTGCGTCCACCACCAACCTCTCCCTCCCCGTCTAACACGCAGCCAGAGAACAAAGTAGTCTTCTGCACCGGGGGTGCCGGCACCATCTGCTCCGCCCAAGTACGCGCTATGGTCGCCCTCGGCGCGAACGCCTGCATCATCGGGCGCAACGTCGAGAAGACCGAGTCCATGGCCAAAGACATCGCAACCGTCCGCTCCGGCGCGAAAGTAATCGGCATCGGCGCCGTCGACGTGCGCAAGCCAGAACTGCTACAACAAGCCGCAGACCGCTGCGCGAAGGAGCTAGGCAGCATCGACTTTGTGATTGCGGGTGCGGCAGGCAACTTCTTGGGCGACGATTGATCAGATCAGCCCGAATGCGATGAAGAGCGTGATTGATATCGATGTGCTGGGCAGTTATAATACTGTCAAGGCCACGCTCCCGTATCTCGCCGAGTCTGCTGGAAAGCACAGGACAGATGGCAAGACGGCGCCGGCGAATGGGACGGGCGGACGCATCATCTTTGTCTCTGCGACGCTGCACTATGCTGGTACGCCGCTGCAGTCACACGTGAGCGTGGCAAAGGCGGGTGTAGATGCCATGGCCATGAGCATCGCAATCGAACAGGGCCCCAAGGGTATCACATCGAATGTTATTGCGCCTGGCCCGATCGCGGACACAGAGGGTATTGAGAGGCTGAGCAAGAAGGAGACTAGAGAGAAGAGCTACAAGGCTGTGCCGATTGGGAGATATGGTACTGTGAAGGAGATTGCGGACGCGACGATTTATCTGTTCTCAGATTCTGGCAACTTCGTCAACGGAGAGACTCTAGTCGGTAAGTCGTATATCTCCGAAAACATATCTTTGTCGCTAACACGTAACAGTCGACGGTGGACAGTGGCGCACAGCCGGATTCGCCAACAGCTTCGAGTACCCCGACTTCCTCCTTTCAGGTCAAACTGTGACCGGCGTAGCAGGCACAAAGAAGTCAAAACTGTAGATCAGAATCAACGTTATCTTTCAGCGCTTACTTGTGGCGCAAAAGCTCAAATTTCCTCAATACGAGCAGGCATGGCAACGGTCAACGGACCGCCACGGCATGCCAATGCTGCGGCTCTTGGGCATCCGGAGATGAAACGCCACTGCAGAGCCTCAACAATCCATGCGCCCAGCAACCAACAACAAAACTCTTCAGTGATGTAAAGCCGAATGTGTGAAGTCCGTTCCAGGGCTGCGTGCGGACAGCGTCCTCTTCCCACCTGATCCTCGATCGCATCTCCCTTTCACCCTGCGTGCATCAGGGTCCGCGGGCCCGATCCTTTCTTTCCACGCCCAATGTCCTTTCACAACGGCCGCAATTCTAAAACATCCATGACGAAAAGCATGATCCGGACTTGAACATCTTCATCTCTCTCCCGCGGCCCCTGTCGATCGAGCGGCTGTGTATGTATGTTTTCATTTGTCTGTGCTTGGAGACGAAGGGCCGTGCATGACAGCGACTCGGTGCTTGGAAGGATTGCGTCACAGGAGAGGTCTTAGCGCTGATGCACGGATGCGGTAAGGCTGGTTGGGTTTTGCTAATGGAGGATGCGTGTCGCCTCTGCTGTAACGGGATGTTCATTTAGCCAGCGATGCGAGATTGAGCATCTTGAGGGAGGACATGTGTCGCAGGTATGCTACTTTGCGACGATGGCTTGTCCACAACGACTGGCGATAGAGATACGAGCGTGAAGTTTAGAAGCGTTGATCATACATACTCTGCGCGTCTTAAAGCGGTAAGAGCACGACTGATTCGGTGGGACGACGAGGCTTCGACGCCTCTTGAAACGGCCGAGTCGGTCACCGTACGCTAGAAACGGCCAGCGAAGAGGTTTCTTCCCGCTGGATTGGAGTGTCGCGCAAGGCGTTTTGCGTGTCACGACCGTGAAGCAGCTTGTCGAATCGCTGAAGATGTCTACGTGCTGTCCAGCGGCAACTGAGTAGTCGCCTTCACATGTCGCGACGGGCAGACCCCCATGCTATCGATACGACGCCGCATGTCTAATTTTGCCCGTGCATGATGATGCCTGCGCCAGGTGATCAGCACACTGCGAAACAAAATATCCTGTTCATCCACACCGTACAACCATCTGTCACCCCTCTCTTTTTCAACTGTTCCCTTACCAAACACTCGCTCGTCGCAGCCAATCCCTTTCCTTCGTGGTGAACAACAACGCCGGGTCATTCGCTTCTCCCTGGTTGTCGATAGTTGCCGGCTTATCGAAGACGGTCGCCTTATTTAATCCGGAACCAAGTCCGTGCTAGGGTTACTAGGTTACGGGAGCACCACCAGCAAAAACAAGAACTTCTCCGCACGAGGAATTCCAATTGCAACAAGCGGCTTGGGCTGCGTGAAGAGTGAAGCGCCGAGACGACGCGCAAGCCTGGTGTGGTTACCACGTCATGATACAGGTGGGATCGAAGTAACTCGCGCCAACATCACCACCATTACCGCCATCACCGCAACGACGACATTGTCAGACCGTTTGCCACCAGTTCGCGAACGACCGCGAGGGCAGGAAATTGGACATTGCATTGCAAGGCTGTCCTCGACCGCGCGGGCTTTTTAGTGAGGAGCGGAAGGCGCGGACAGCAAGCTCCGGGCGGTTCGCTGCAAGGTACGTGCTACTTTAGTGCAATACTCTAGCCACGTCTTGGCCGTACCGATCGCCATCCTCACCCAGCATTCTTCTCAACAGCGGCGCGTGCAGCCAGACTCTTTCCCCTCAATTGCTATTCTGCCACCGACAACACTCGTCTGGCGATAATTCGACGACGACATGCTAACCACCATCTGAGCACATCAGGTCCCCGTTCACTTCGGCGGTATCTCGTGATTGCTTATTCGACATTAAGCTCATCCGGGCAAACCACGGATCCTGGTCCTTGACAAAGTCTCTCGACCTCACGAACTATTGCATCGCCAACCTTTCACTTTCATCGTCGGCGCCCCATTACATTGCCCGTTCACATCGTCGGAGGCGTTCAGTCGCTACTCCATTGATATCCTTTGTTGTCGCAAACACTTCGCCACGATAAGTTCCATTCACTGCAAGGCGGATACTATCGAGCTCTCCCTACGTTGTATCAAACGTGCTCTTTCATCCCAGCAACTCGACATCTCAAGTCAACCTCGACTTGGACATTCGCAACCATGGCACGCAGAAGCGCACATTCGCTGTCCGGCCTTTTCGCCGTTCTCCTTGTTCTCCTCCTAGCAACGCCAGCTCTCGCAGCATGGAACCAGGCATATTGTTCCAAGCAAAATACTGCTGATACCGACGTTTGTAAGTCTGACCTTGTCGCAATCGCTGAGCAGCACTAACATCCTACAGACACCCAAAAGTTCATGTCCAATGGCAATTGCACAGATCACTGCCGAGACGAGGGCACCTTCGCCTTCGCGGTCATCAAGTACCAAGATTGCTACTGCTCCAACTACATCCCTCGAGACCAAGAAGACGTCAGCAAGTGCGGGAAGGTCTGCCCTGGTTTCGGAGATGAGAATTGCGGCAGCATCGACGACGGTCTCTTCATCTACATCCAGAACGGCTCGCCTTCTGGTACTGCGCCTGCGCCAGGCCCTGCGAAACCAACGCAAGAACCCCCCGTGAGTAGCAAAGCCCCTCCTCCTAGTCCACCTCCGCCGAAGTCGACGTCGACGCCAGCTCCGGCCCCGTCTTCTTCGTCGGCAGAGGACATTACAGTCAGTGCTCTTTTTCGTTGTGTTGCAAGCCATGTTTGTTTCCAGTCCTGTCCGAATTCTCTTGCAACTACAACTTCCCCTTCACTTCCTTTGCTTCTCGTTGATTGACACTTTTGAGCTAGCCTTCAGTGGCGCCGCCAAAGGTCGTCATGATCATCCTGCCGACTATCACGGTAGTTGTCGTACATACGACGGTCTACGCGCCGCCGTCGCTTGTCATCATCAACATCGTTCATGGCATTACTGCATCTATTCCTTTCTCTATTGCTGTACTGCGTCTTTGCGTTACTATCCATCAAGCTTGTTATCACATACTAACGATCACGCCAGACAAGCAAAGCTCCTTCACAAGCTTCTTCACAACCGGCACCCACAAGTCAACCACCCGAGAGCAATCCTACCACTGTACGGACGGTCACCATTAGCGGTGTGGTCGTCACCGTCACGCCATCGGCAAAACCCAGTCCATCATCAACGTCTGCCCCCCGCTCGAACCGACAACGAAGACAAAGGACCGAACGTAGGCGCAATCGCTGGAGGAGTTGCTGGCGGCATCATCGGTCTCTTGGCGATAATAGGAGGCCTCATCTTCGTCCTTTGGAGACGGCGCAAACAACGAGATGCACAAGATGGCGACAACGGTGGTTCATCAGGCGGTATCACGCGCAATACTAGCACTATGAGCAAGGCCGGTCTCCTGGGTGGCACACGCGAAGTCGAACAGCCCTACGGTCCTGCACGAGTCAACACAAATCTCAGCACAATGAACAGTCGCTACGGCGCTGACCACGAATCGGTATCGCCGGGTAGTAATCGACGAAACAGCCAGCCACTCGTCATCGACTCACGGATGAACCCCAGCGCGGTGATGACGTTCGCTGGCGGCAATCTTAGCAGGGAAAGCGTCGCAAGCTTAGACGACAGCCGTGACTACGGGCGACAACTCAACGTGCGGAATCCCGACCCATCATGAGGATGATCACCGCACACCGACCCAAACCGCGAGCTCCGCTGTTTCGCTGGAGAGCACTCGACGTCGGTCATTGTAGTTGGATGCTACCCGCAACGATACGACCTCACGAACACATCTCTCACACTCTTGCACAGGACAACATGACTGTACCCAGCAATGGCACACGGCGTTCTACACCCGGCAGAGAATATCTCATTCCCTTCTACACGGTTCGGCTACTATAATCACTAATAGCGCCACATACCTTTCTGTACATTATTTTCTATTCGCAGGCTTTTCATGCTGTCACGTATATGCTTTTTTTCAGTGGTGCGGAAGGATTTGACTTGGATTCGAGAATGCATCGAGGGAAGGAGACGGAGTACATACAATCATCGCTACAAGGCAGTCGGAAAGTAGTTAGCAGGACTGAGATCTTGAAAAAGCATGAGAGGGAACGTAGGGGCTGAGAAAGCCTCGGACGGTATCACCTACTTTTGAAATACAAACCAAGTTTCAACATTACCTGCGTTTCGTGTTCGTGCTACATTGTGATGTGATAAGTGGACAATGTCTGAGCGTGATAAGCATGGACTCCCTTGCATTGTGGCATGGTGCGATGCTGAGATGTACCCCTGTCGCACGGAGTTGAGGCTCAAGTGTTGCGTTCGCGTCCCCACATTGGCACCGCGCACTACTGACGTGGGATCTTCGAGTGTTCTCGACTTCCATTCTACCTCCACAGAACCCAACACTTCTCTTCTTCTTACAAGTATTATTTACGGTGTCGCATGCTCGTTTCGAATCTTGCATACCGTCGCCCACCATGAGTAAAATGTGGGAGGTAGACCCGGAGACGCGGAGCAAGGTACGTGGATGCGAAATGGGGCGAGGTGAGAGCGGTTTGGGCTAATTGATCGCAGTTGTTGGAGATTCAGAAGACGAATGATAATATGAAATGTGTGGATTGTGGTGCGCCGAGTCCGCAATGGGTATGTTGCAATTGTCCTTCCAACACCTTTCACCCTACTTCCCTCCCTGCCCCTACTCCGCCTCAACCATGACATATACTAAGAATGTACACACTAGGCATCCCCCAAACTCGGCATTTTCATGTGCCTCTCTTGCTCGGGCGTCCACCGCGGTCTCGGTGTCCACATTTCCTTCATCCGCAGCATAACCATGGACGCCTTCAAGGGCGCCGAGCTCGCACGCATGGCCGCCGGCGGCAACAAGCTGTTCCAAGAATTCTTCGATGGCCACGCCTCCAACACAAAAGACAGCCGCACATTCGAAGCGAGCTCGATACAAGAGCGCTACGATTCGGAAGCAGGCGATGAGTGGAAGGAACGCCTGAGCTGTAAAGTCGAGGGCAGGGAGTTTGATAAGAGTAACTTGCCCAAGAGACTACCCAAGAAGGAGAATGTTTCTGGTGGTATGGGAAGTGGTGCACCCTTGAGCGGTCGCGCATCCGCAGCAGGCTCGAGGTCTCAGACTCCGCTGGGCAAAACTCGCTCCAACGACATGCGCTCGAATTCCCCCGCGCTCGGCACAAACGCCATGTCCAGCCAGAAAGTCAAGAACGAAGCCTACTTTGCCAAAATGGGCGCCGCGAATGCAGACCGGCCAGACGGTGTGGCTCCGAATCAGGGCGGCAAGTTCAGCGGCTTCGGCAGCGAGCCGGATCACTGGAAGAAAGAGGACGAGCCGGGCGCACCGCCAGCGTTGGATGATTTCCAGAAAGATCCTGTGGCGGCGCTGACCAAGGGATTTGGGTGGCTAGGCGCGAGTGTGAGTAAGGTGGGCAAGACGGGGTATGAGGGGTGGGTCAAGCCGGGGATGCAGAAGGTGAGACACCATGCCATTTACATGTATATGTATAATTTGAGGCACATTGGCTAACATGGCAACAGCTCGCTGAAGCTGACATCGCCACGCAAGCCCAACGCACCGCCGGCACACTGGGCCAAACCCTCTCCTCAGGCGTCGCCAACGCGGGCACCACATTCAACCGCTTCGTCGAAGGCGAGTCCTCCGCATCCTCCTCCACAAAACGCGAGCCAGAGAAAAAAGACTTCTGGGATAGCTTTGGAGATGCGCCAAAGGGACCGGCAAAGGACAAACAGGACTTTTGGGACGAGTTTAGTAACGTGGGCGAGCAGCGCATGATGGAGAAGAAGAAGCCGAGTGGGATTGGGACGAGTGCGGTCAAGAAGGGGGGTCCGGGCGGGAAGAAGGAGGATGGAGAGTGGGGAGATTGGTAGGCGGCATGTGTGGTGGCGGAAATCAGCATTTGGAGAAATGCATGACTGGCAAGGAGTTCCGGAGTTGAGGTGTAGATGGCATAGATGATATGAGGCCGATCCGGGTTGGAACGGCTTTATGGAGGTATTGGTAGAATATCATCACGACAACGACCTTATCGTTCTATCATTTAGCATCTGGTGTTGATCAAAATTTTCGTTAATTGATAGCTAAGATGTGTGCCAATAGAGTCGAACATCACTCCACATCCAAGCAGAATAATTTTTTTGTTCCCCATGTCTTATATGATCGATGCTCACGATTATCGTCGATGTTGCTCCAGGTCAACTGACGCTCTTTCCTCAGAACCACGCCACGTTCTTTTCTGACCTCAATCTCACTGGCTCCTACCAAACTGCACAGCATTGCGTAATTCGAGCACCATGGCCTCCACGGCTTCCTTCTACGCGTGTTTCCACAGCAATTGTACTAGACTGCAGGCGCCTCGCGTCCATAAAAGCCTCTCCTCCAATCTGTTTCGGCTTCTCTTCTTCACCACACTTCCGACACCGGCATAGACGCAGCGCTTCTGGCTTTTGGTATGTCATCATACCTCACTGCATGAAGCTTGTCGCTACGAGTCATCCCCATTCCCCCTTATCTTCCCTCTCTGCCTGCACCATCGTCCATCACTTCCAAGCAGACACTGACATGATGTAGTGTGGTCCAAGACCTTGTCTCATACACGATCCGGTGATCCTTTTTGGGTACGTTCATTGCTCTCCATCTTGAGTCATCGACCCCATCGGCTCGACCTTCCTTCCATAGCTTTCGAGCCTCTCCGCACGCTCTGCCAGCCAGCTGACGGATTGCATTCTTGCTTCCAGTACATCCACGCTTGCATTCGATCATCGGAGGTCAGCATCACTCATACTATTTCCTCGTCATCACTGACCTTAGTAGTACTTCAAAATCAGCCCACAATGACGCGTCTCACTCCGATTTTACTGAGCGCCTTGCTCTCTGCTCTCACCACCTCCGTCGGCGCCAAGTCCAAGGGCGACCAGGTCCGCCTGTACCAGTGGACCAGCGACAAATGCAACGACATGCCCAAGGGCGGAAATATCGACGTCAAGCGGAATGAATGCGTCAATATCGAGGGCCGGAGCTTCAGACCCAAGATCGACACGAAGCGTCAGAAATGGCTGGACGAAGTCAATGACGGCAACCTCCAGTGTGCTTTGGTCATATTCGATCAATCAAACTGTCCCGAACAGGATCAAGCCGACAGCATCATGTACCTCCCACACGACATTGACGAATGCTATACCTCACCCACCACTTACTCAGTCGGCTCGGTCAAGTTCCTCTGCGCCCCAGCTACTGTCAACCACAACGTGTGAGTTTGCGTCCACACTTACTTCAATATCACAGTTGTGCTAATGGATGATCATCCAGCACATCAACCTACACGAGTACCTCCACTGCTACATCCTGGTCGATCGGCTCTGATGACCAGGTCACTCCGGTGACTCACACGTCGACCCTCTACTCGACCTCCACGATTTCGAAGGTTGCTTCCGCTTCAATGGACATTTCTGCCCGTGCTGCAGAAGTTCGCAAGAAGGAGAACGTGGTCAGTGTGTGGATGAAGCATCCCTGGAGCGGCTCGACTGTCTGCTACGAGTGCTACACCAAGAAGAGCAACGATTTGGGCTGGGTAAAGTGCAAGGCCCGACTCAATGAGGCTCACATGTGCGGACCACGCCCTGATGAGAACCCCGGCGACAAGCCAGCCACCACGACCACCACCGCTACCACTTCGACAACCACCACGGTCACACAGAGCACCTTGCGACCTGGTACCCAGATTGAAACAACCACCGTCAAGGCTCCTGGCGCACAACCGTCCCTACAGGCTCGTTCGTGGCATAAGAAGGTTGCCTTCCGTTCACCTTGGCAGAAGGACCAACGCTACTGCGCAGATGCCGAGTGGGAGAAGCGCGGCAAGCCCAACACTGAGATTCGCCTGCAGAAGGTGCACCTTGCCAAATCAAAGGATGACTGCGCATCCAATGAGTCGATCGATCTGCCTCAGGCTCCCGAGCCCATCCTCGAGACCGCTACAGGCACTGATATCTTGACCGACACTGTCACTGCAACCGGGTACACAGCCAAGGCTACAGTGACCAAGACTATTTACACTGCGATAGTCGTCTCAACCGTCACGGTATCTGAAGCGGAGGGCGCCGCCACGCCATCCACGACATACTGGCCCACTCAGTTCACTCTTACGACGCTTACCTCAACTTCATTCACCATCACGACCCTCGTCCCCCAGGAAACTGTCGCGACCAAGTACATGGGCGCTGCTCTTGCGGATGACCGGGCTGATGTTCCAGTCCACCGGGACCTGTGATTCATTGTCAGGGATATGGAGGAGACAGTGTTGCGTTTGAGGATGAAGGATATTGTTTTTGGCAGGATGCGTCGTGTTGTTCGGCTTTGTATGCTTTTGCAGTATGGTTAGGATGTAATTCTAGTTGAACATTGTTGTTGGGCCCGAGGCCATTGTCAAGCTTTTCCTGCGATATTCTTCTCGATTGTCGGTGCACTTTGCCAATGACATGTGGAGGAGTTTCGAGATGTCTCCGATAGTGGACGTAAGGCTGAAGCACGAGTCTGTCCACGCCAAGACCTCGAATTCCATGACTCGCCCATCAAAAAAGATCGTGACCTTCCAACCTCAACTCCAATCCTGCACCGCAACACACACCATGCGTGCCACCAAATGTCCTTCATCCCCCGCCATGCCTTCCCACCGCTCCTATCGCTCCCGCGCTCCTACTTCCTGGGCCACCACAAGTCCGGGCTCGCTAAAATGAAAACCCTCCTCTCGTCTATCGACCTCGTCATTGAATGCCGCGATTACCGCGTCCCACTCACATCTCGCAACCCTTTATTCGAACAGGCACTTGAAGGGAAAGAGAGGCTGCTTGTATACACAAAGCGCGACTTAGGAGGCGGGAATAGGGATGGCGCAGAGAGCATCGTCAAAGGGTGGTACGAGAAAGAAGGCCTCGCCGGTACCAAAGTCATGTTCGTCCGCAACGGCAAGGAAGAAGCTGGGAGTAAGAAGAGCGTGATGAGAGTGCTGGAAGAGCTGAAAGAGCATGCGTCCAAGCAGTGGAAACTCGTCGGCCACCGCGTCATGATCGTGGGTATGCCGAATGTCGGCAAATCCACACTCTTGAATGCCCTCCGCGCCCAGGGTATTGGCAAGGGCAAAGTCGCGCAGACGGGTGCGCAGCCGGGCGTTACGCGGAAAGTTAGCAGTGGCGTTAAGATTGTGCCGAGCGAGGATGAAGGGGGTGTGGGGGGCGGGGTTTATTTGCTGGATACCCCCGGTGTGTTCATTCCGTATGTGCCGGATGCGCATGCGATGATGAAACTCGCGCTTTGCGGAAGTGTGAAAGACACGATTATACCGCCGGTTATGCTGGCTGATTACCTCTTGTATCACATCAACCTCCACAGTCCTCAACTCTACGGCGAGTACAGCAGTCCGACAAACGACGTTATGGAGTTACTACGGGGCATCGCCGAGAAGACGGGTCGGTTGGGCAAAGGAGGCGTTATTGACACGGAGGCGACGAGCTTGTGGATCATTCAAAGGTGGAGGCGCGGAGAGATGGGTAAATTTGGGCTGGATGAGGTGGATGAGGCGAGTTTGGAGGCGAAGAAGGTGGAGGAGGCAGGTGGTGAGGGAGGCAAGGTGGTTAGTATGAATCAGGCGAGGAGGGGGGAGAGGGAGAGGAGAAGGGTGCGGAATAGGAGTAGGGGGGAGAAGTAGAGGGATGGCACTGAAGTTGGCAATTATCGGTATGGACTTGTCTCATCTCCGCTTGCCCCATTTGCGCTCGAAGTATCGAATCAAGTGTCATTTTTCGTGGGGGTATGGCGTCTTGCGGCTTATCTTGTCTCGAGCTTCTCCTGGAGCCTTCAAGGGGTCAAAATTATGTCCTGACGCACTTCGCTAGAAGCTCGTAACATGTGTCCAGGGTTGTCGCGTGGATCCTACCTAAAGCCTCACGCTTACATCAATCCCGCAATTGTCAAGTGTTCCCTGCTAGATTCATGCATGCGTTGGTCGAAGTGCCGAATATACTGCGATATAGACAGCCGTATACCTACGTGTGACAAGGCAGTGTTATTGCTATCTTGACGAATCGTTCAGGCTAATACTCGCTGGAGCCTCGTGGGCGTGTCTTTTGGTGGAGGCTGAGCTTCCAAGTTCCCCGACTTCACAGCCACAATGGGCTGCATTGCCTTATAAGCAGCTTATTAAAAACAAGCGATACCCCACAACGGACTTGTCGTCAGTTTCTAGGAAAGTGGATCCCACCATGGAATCCTAAGACAAATTCTGTTCTTTCGAACGCGGATTGATCTCGTTTCTCCAAATGGTCGACGAAGCATTTCGCTACGAGCAGCTTGACCTGACCAAGCAACAGATCCGCCTCGTCACTGTCAAGCCGAAATCTCCAGAACGCGAAGATTTCGAATGTGATATACACGTCTTCGATGTCGATACAGCCCCACCCTATGGAACACTCTCATACACCTGGGGTTGGGATACACCAAGGCCTATACTGCTCAATGGAAAGCGCTTCGTGGTTCGCCAGAACTTGTATCACTTTCTGCGGTCCTATCGAAATGATCCCAGCAACGTTCACTTCATCTGGATCGATCAGATATGCATCTCGCAAGCTCATACGGCTGAGCGCAATCATCAAATCCGTCTAATATCCCAAATATACAGTAGATGTATATACGTCGTCATATGGCTCGGCGTACAAGATCGACGGGAGGCTAAACGCTTCGCGACCTTACCTGTGCCGGGCGCAACTCGCATCTCCGATTGCTCCTACCTTCAGCGTCTATGGGTGGTTCAAGAAATACTTTTGCCTCGAGAAGTGCGCGTGCTCTATGGAAGTGTATGGATGTCGTGGGATGAGATCAAAGCTTCTCATGCTCGGGATACCGAAAGACATTCGCGGACTGACACCCTACCGTTTGTTCTTGGAATGAGCATCTTGGAAATTGCAATCAGGCAGGATCGCAACGCAGGAGAATTGACGTTGTATGAATGTCTACACTACTTTTCTATTCAAGAGTGCCATGACTCACGCGACAAGGTCTATGGCCTGCTGGGACTTGTATAAGAGGGGCAGAGGCCAGATGTGGCTTACAAAAAGAGCGTAGAGCAGGTGTTTCTGGATGCCTTGAGGGAAATTCCCTTGGCCGACTGGCTAACTACTACCGGTTCGTTCGTCTACAATCTTTACCGGAGCAGCCACTATATGGGGCTCGAGAAGCACAGCGAGGGCATTACATCATTACTGTGGTCTCTGAAGCACTTTTACGCGAGCTTGCTGTCAGATAAAGAGTACGGTTCGAAGGATCACAACCCTCTAACGGCCATGGGATACGAGGACGTTGGGCCAGCTGGCGAGACAAATCATTGGTGGTACGAACATGACGGCAAACGATTCTCGTCCCCAGTTTCCTTCGCATCCGGAGATGTGCTCTTAAACTCCTAGGCGTCCATTCTGACTACAAGCCATACGCTGTCAGACGAACAAAAATAGGAGAGCCACTTCGTTGGATCCATACAAAGAAAGGTTTTGAACTACAGCGAGTCATGCTTCTCCACTTCCCGGCTCCAACTGCAAAAAACCTGCAAAAACATACAACAGAGGAGATTCGCTAATGGTCACCCACTTAACTACTAACCCTCCGGTACGATGCTTAAATATGGCTGAGCGAACGGGAAGCCTTGCTCTCATCGTCCTATGGTCGTATGTGGAAGTATCGTTGAAAAGTATGTATCATATTCTTGTTGTGTGGGACCCCACCTTCAGAACAGCCCGTCAATGTTGATGAACAAATCCTGCCACCCAAGGGGCATATGCTTAAGATTCAGACCCGGAAAGTCCCATTCGAACACAAACTCGCTCGGCACGTAGCCCTGGAACTCGTCCTCGGCAGCGCGCGCTGCCTCAAGCGATGCGGTCTCCGGACCAGACGATTGCTGCGCGACGTATTCGCCTAATGCCGCCTCGCACTTTTCGATACTGGTCTGCAAGATTTGGAAATATGCGATGTGTCCGACAGTAACCCTCTTCAGCTCTTCCAGTAAGCGATGCGCGTCTCGCAGAAGCGACATGATGGCTGGTACGGGGTCGCGCAGGAGGATAGCGAGTTTGAGAACCAGGAGTACGGAGAATGCGCATTTCGCCCAAACGTAGTCCAGCGTCCACTTGAAGCTACTGAGATAAGGCGAAGTTTGGGCCGGATCTTGTTCACCGACTGATGGCGCCTGGAGAATGCACTCGAGATGCGACGCCGCTGCTTCTTTTGCTTTACGTACAGAATTCTGCTGCGAGTCGGTCATGAGTTCGATGTTCTCAATGCCCGAGGACGCGATGGCTTTCAGATGAAGCGTCATCAGGGCCCAATGCCGCTGAATGTGGAGGTTTTGGAGGGCGATTGCCCGCTCGCGAGCTGAGGGCTCACTGGAGACGATGCTAGTCCACTCGTCGAGCCAGAGCGACAGCTCTACGGTCGTATCATCGAGTACTGTCTGTAATCTTCTCTCCTCCTGGACTGATATCGGATCGCGGTCGATAAGCTTTGTGTAAGCTTCAGCGCGGATGATGTTGAGCTCAATCTGCGAGAGTAGTCGTACATCAACTGCCGTCCGTTCAGGGTGATTGATGAGAGTTCGGATCTTTCGTGGAGAGAGGTAACTAGCATGGTGGCAAAGTCAGCAAAAGTCTAGTCAGCGCTGTCGACGTACGCTACGCTGAAGTTTCTCAGAAGTCTCCAGTAGTGCAAGACGAGCTACGTCGACCAGAACATTGATAAATTGTTGAAGAGCAGCCGGGTGAGGCGTGATCAGCTTACCTAGTCATACCAGGGAGCTTACCACCGTCGAGAGAGAAGAAGAGCTCAAGATTGCAGACGCCGTGCCACAAGCGTGATATGCGATACCATTCTTGCTCTTCTAGACTCATCGTTCTTGATCGATTCATGCATGTGGTGATGAGCTGATCTACGGCGTTTGGGATGCCTGATTGTACTGCAAACCGCAAAGCGAGGGCAATAAGTACGAACCCGTTCTCTGAGTAGGCAGCCATTAGTGTTATTGCTTGGATGTCTTCAAAAGTTGGGGAGCTTGCGCTAATGAGCATGTTTGTGAGGTGATCGCGAAGTCGAGACTGGAGCTGCCGATATGTCGATGAATTAAAGCCTTCTTCAGCTCGGCAGCCGATACTGACGATAGCATCAAAGAGAAATGCGCTTCGAGAGGAGACTGTGGCTATTGTGTCATGCTTCTCACAGAAAATTGGCACAAGATATTGCTGCATGGTCGGTTAGCATCTTTTTTCTCATGTGTAAGAAGTGATCCATACGCTGCCGGAAAAGAAACTACCAGAGGATCAGTCTCGTCATCGGATATAGGGGAATTGTATGTGCTACCTTTGATACCATGATGTCGCCTGTTCCCATGTAATTAGGCCAGCATTAATTGCATCCGAGGATGTGTGACGCTCAGCATGATATTTAGGAGCAACAGGAGTTGGAACAAGATTTTGCTGGTTACTGAAATTGTTCATCTCATGCCGCAGAGAAGCGACTTCAGCTTCGAGCCTTTCTATGCGCAGTACTTTCTCGTCCTGCACGACCTCATAATACTGACAATCTGCATCGTTCCGATGGCACCTCTGACAGGGACGATTTCCATCGCATCGGACTTTGGAAGCTCGGCAATTGACACAGGCATTGATAGCGCGTCGCTTGCGAGGCCGCTGAATTGAGGTCGAATCGTCCATTCCATTCGGGAATTTCGGACGAGGGTGCGTGAATATCTCCAGGCTCCATGATGACCCGCAAATTCGTGGGGAAAACCAGGTTTTTGGACTGCGGAGAAACGGCCGAGAAGAGTGTGGGGAAGGATCCAGGCGTGGACTCGTAACGAGGACCCGGCAAATGAGAATCTTGGCGCCGGGCTTAGCACGGATATGTCGCCCTTTCAAGATACACATGACTGTCTTCAAAGTCCAACACAGATGCACTCGAGTCATTCGCGATCACTAGAGCTTGGACAGCAATCTCTATCAGTATGACGAACAGCCGATGTCAAGATACTTTGGTATGTTACTTCTAGGGTGGGAGGCATGAACAATGATAGTACTTAGCTACATGTGGTAAATGTTGCAATATACTCTTAGCATTACTTAAACTCAGTTGGATATATCTTCTAGAGTACGAGATGGGAATTTTCTAATATACGTAGATGAAATCCTCGTTCTTGATGTCAGTCACATCATCGAACGCCTTGTCTCCAACGCCACTCGCACCCACATTCTCAGCCTCCTCAGCATCTACCTGTCGGCTGTTCTCCATACTCAAGTCAACAATATTCACAGCTTTTCCTAGACTCTCGCGAGTAGCAGCGTGCTTGCGGTTGAGGAGCTTAATCCAAGCCATTGCCACTACGACCAGCACAATGATCAAGACGAAAAGCGCAAGATTGACTTGTAGGCCGCGCCTATAGTACGGCTTCTCAGATGGCTTGAACAGGTGTGGTCCGACGATATTGCCGGCACTGGCGCCTACGAATAGTAGACTGGTGGTCACCTTCCTCTTCGTATCTCCTCCAGTGTTTTGGCCTGACCAGGAGTAGATGAGCGGCGAAATACCTGGATAGAAAGAGGTCATGTAGTAACCGAAGAGCAAAACGCCTCGGTCTGAAGGTTTTCGTCCAACCACCATCAAAATGATGATGCCAATAATGGGTGGAATGCAAAGACCGATCAGGATGACCGACTTCATTTTGTAACGTGTTGCCAACCAAGCACCTCCACACGTTGCGAAGATTTGTACCGCGCCAAATGGCATGTTGAAAAGAATTGTCTCGAACTTGCCAAAACCGAAGCCCTGGATAATGAGCGGACCGAAAGTCGTGATACCACCACTGGGAATTGAGACGGCCGTCAGCATGAAGAACCAGAGCCATGTCTTGACGTCCAGGAATGCTTCGAAGACATGGTCCCATTTCCACACGCGCGAAGCGACACCCATCTGGTTCATCCTGAGGCGCTCGACAGCGATGAGTTTATCTTGGTCGTTGAGGAATTTAGCTTCCATCGGTGAGTCGGGCATGTAGATGTAGACAAAAACGGACGTAACGACGGTGAGCAGACCACAGAAGAGGAAGATGATCTGATACGAGTACAGGATGTTCGACTTGATGTGGCCAAGGCCAAAACAAAGCAAACTGCCGATGATGTTCACTATGCCCAGCATAGCATACCATGCTGCATTACGGTTCGTTTGTTCGGAGCGCTTGTACCACATTTGCACGACGGCGATGAAGGCGGGTGCTATGAATCGTCAGAACGATGGTCGAAATACTTCTGGCATATTGGATAACTTACCGACAGCGGACTCGAAAGCACCCAGTAGGAAGCGAGTAGCCATCAGGCCCCCGAAGTTGTGCGCACCAGCCATGCCACACAGAATGACACCCCAGGTGAAAACCATTATGCCGGTGAATTTGCCCGTGGGAAACTTGACTAGGAAGAATGCGACCAGCGGCTGCATCACCAACTGCGCAATGTACACGATGCTTCCCAGCCATGAATACTGCTGGGAGTTGGGATCAAGTTTCGCATCGGTGATGAGGCCGAACACAGAAGCGTATGAGAGGGTGGTCTTGTCCAAACTTTGGAGGAAGTAAACGGACAACAGGATCGGAAGAATGACAAGATCGATTTTCCGAAGGACTCTCCTGTTCTCCTCTGAAGTTACAACGATGCGGTCGTTGGCCGCAAGAAGCTCTGCAGCTTTGTCTTTACCGCGGGTGTTTTGCAGGGGTTTGTGGATCGATTCGCTCGTCTCGATTTCAGCCTTGTTGATCTCCTGCTGAGCAGACATATTTGCGTCTGCCTTCGACATACTGAAATAATGGGGAAGAGATGCCCCGAAGAATTTGTGTGCTGCATGATGGTGGAGTAGACCTGGAGACTTATATCCACACCCCATGGGGACCCCAGACGTCACTCTTTTCCCTTCATAGTCTAGCTTTCACGACTCAGTCCACAGGACACACTAGTGTCGGCCGAAACGGCCGAAGCGGGCGAAGACTAGATCGTCGGCCTCGTACCATAGACAGCTGACCATAGTCAATATCCGGCATTTAAGAGTGATGGTTCTCTTGAATGCCCGGCAAGAGAGGAAGGATACACTCATCGCGTACTTGCATCATGCCCCAGCTCGAGCACATCCCACAAGGCTACGACGTCTCAACGTCTGCCAATGGCCTCGATACGAGGCTCCAGTTGCAATCCAAATCCGGAGACTTCCAGTTTACCTTCGAAGCTTTGCGACCAGGGCTCTTCAGAACGACATTCACTTCTCCGAAGCACCTGCTGCCACCTCATCGAGCAGCACCAGTCCCGAAATGCGATTTGAGTGGAGTGAGCAGTGAGACCAGCTCAAGTGCTTCTTCAAAGTTGATTAATGTTGCTGGTGTCAATGCGAGCGTAGACTGGGCAAGTGGCTTGCCCTTGGTATCTCTGACACTCTCTGGTCAAAAAGCGCCCATCCACCACGATTTGCCACACCGGTCTTACGGAGCAGATGGTACCGGCGTAGTGCACTACACTCGCTATAATCATGGTACACTTCATCTTGGTCTTGGCGAAAAGCCGGCGCCCATGGATCTATCTAACCGTCATTTTGTCCTTTCAGCAACGGACTGTTTTGGCTACGATGTTCACCGGACTGACCCAATGTACAAGCACATACCGCTTCTCATCAACGCTACGCCAGAAGGCTGTGTCGCTGTATTTTCGACGTCGCATGCACGCGGCTTTTACTCCGTTGGGTCTGAAATGGACGGGATGTGGGGTCGGTTCAAAGTTTACCGCCAGGAGTACGGTGGCCTAGAAGAATACCTCCTCGTTGGAAAGACGCTGAGGGACATCGTCACAATCTATGCAGATCTTGTCGGATACCCATTGCTAGTCCCAAGATGGGCTTTTGGTTACCTCGCAGGCGGCATGAAGTATTCCATGCTGGACGAACCACGTGCAGCCGACGCTTTGATGGAGTTCGCGGGCAAGCTCAAGAAGTACGACATTCCCTGCTCAGGCTTCCAGATGTCTTCTGGTTATACGGTGGCTGAGACGGAGCCCAAAACCCGCAATGTATTCACTTGGAATCGCCATCGCTTCCCCGATCCGGAGGGCTTTTTGACTGCGTTCCACAAAGCAGGCATAAGGCTGATAGCGAATGTCAAGCCCTATGTCTTGGCCAGCCACCCAGAGTACAAGAAACTCAAAGCGGCGGGTGCTTTCTTCACAGACTCCCTAACCTTGGCGTCTGCGGAAGCACGGTTATGGAGTGCTGGAGGTGGCGAAAGTGGTGTCGGTGGACACATCGACTTTACATCAAAAGCTGGCTACCAATGGTGGTACGATGGCGTAAAAGAGCTGAAGCGCGTCGGTATTGATTGCATCTGGAACGATAACAACGAGTACACGGTTCCCCACGACGGCTGGCAATGCGAGTTGACGGAGCCGAACGTGATCCAAGATGGCGCGGCTGAGTACGGCAAGGACATTGGGTTCTGGGGTCGCTATCTAAACACAGAGCTGATGGGCAAAAGCTCGCATGATGCGACACTTGAAGCTGAGCCCGGCCAACGGCCGTTTATTCTCACCCGCAGTGCAACAGCAGGAACATTGAGATACTGCGCAAGCTCATGGAGTGGCGATAACGTCACAAGCTGGGATGGCATGAAGGGCGCCAACGCACTTTCTCTGACCGCCGGTATGTGTCTTATGCAGTGCTATGGTCACGACATTGGCGGCTTCGAAGGACCGCAGCCCTCACCGGAGCTTCTAGTCCGATGGGTCCAACAAGGCATCTACTCGCCTCGATTCGCCATCAACTGTTATAAGACCTCGCCAGACAACAACACAGTCGGAGATGTAATCGAACCCTGGATGTATGAAGAGACGACGGCGCTTGTTCGAGACATCATCAAGCGTCGTTATGAGATAATACCCTACCTGTACTCACTCTCCCTCGAGTCTCACACACATGCAACGCCGCCTCAACGATGGACAGGTTGGGGCTACGAGTCTGATCCTGAAGTATGGAGCAACAAAAATCTCACAGACGGGGAGACACAGTATTGGCTCGGTGACGCGTTACTTGTGGGTGGCGTCTTCCAACCCCGCGAACAAACGTCAAAGGTGTATCTGCCCAAGAACGCGTCTCAACCAGATCTGCAGTTCTTGGACCTCAACAATGCACCGCAAACATACTACAACGCTGGCCAGTGGGTGGATGTCCCTGCAAAATGGACCGAGAGTATTCCTGTCCTTGCAAAGGTTGGAAGCGCAATACCTGTTGGTCGCAGCGAACAAGTCCTCGCCATGGGCGATGCGTCCAACCCGGCCAGCCTCCCGCTCGATGACTACCGGGCCGTTGAGCTCTTCCCGCCAAAGGGTTCATCGAACGGCACAGTTTTCACAAATGTGTGGTATGAGGACGATGGTGTTAGCCCACCACCAGCAAAGATCTCAGTGTTTGAGATCAAGTACCAGACGACGGACAGTGAGGTGCAAGTGGAATATAGCGAAAAGCTACAGCCTGGATTTGTGCCACATTGGAAGGAACTTGGCACCATATTGCCAGTCGGTGATGGAAGGGCGGTAAAGGTGAATGGAGAGGTCGCTAAGAAAGCGCAGACCGACGGAAAGGGTAGATCGCACTTTGCGAGCTCAATTAGACGAGCTGTCTAGATACAACAAAGAGGTAGTGAAAGATCTCATCATTACAAACGGGCTCTCCCTCAACGTGACAAAATTTTACTCGTCCTCTCATGACCCCATCCCGCCGCCTAATACGTCATATACCGGGATTTCTCCGATCCCCATAAAGGCTCTGTGATAACCTTGGTAGTCAATCGCTCACCATAAGAATATTCGGCCACAACAAATCGAACGACCACATACTAGACTGTGATCAACTCGATCAGCCATGAAGATTACGCACTTCATACTCGCCGCCGAATTTTGCGTCACAACGATGGTGCTTGCACTAGTACCGCACTCTAAGCGGAGCGAGGCAGGTCAGTCGCTTTCGAAGCCTTTGCGCTTCGACTGAAATAACGATGAGTAGGCAGACCGTCAGTCGGCGGAGATCAGAATGATCACATCGACCTCGACCCTATTCTCGATGCTCTTGAACTGCGCGATCAGCTTGTTGAGCAGCCTTACTTCGAAGACCCATATGTGACTCCAGGTCCCAACAGTACCCACAAGTCTGCACCGGCGTATTATGCGGCAGTCCTGCCTCCCGAAATGACCGGCTGGAACACTACCACCTCAGTTGAGTCGAAGACTGGAACTGGCGCTGCCTCAGACTTTTCATTCGGCTCCGACTCACCTGCGCTGGCTACCTTTCCCTCGGAACCTAAGACGCTCTACGCAGAGACGCGCGTTGGATTTGAGAAACACCACATAGGCACATTACGGAAGGGCCGCCTCGAAAATGCTGTTTATGAATGCCTGAAGACTAGCTGTCCCTTGGACGACGAAAAGCGAGGCCTGAAGCCTTGTACCCCCTATAACACGCATAATTGCCGCGTGTCAAATATTGTGTACAATGCTGAGCCACACGACAAATATGCCACCAACTCGTTCCTCACTATCCAAGTTGAGTACGCCTATCACAATCCAGTGTGGCCAGGCTTGGGTGATGCCGTCGTGAGTATACCCTTCTTTTTATTTCTAAAAAGGACGTTTGCTGATTGAGTGAAGTACCGAGCAGCAGCATCCTTGTATCGGATCATGTCTGATGTCGAGGACGGACCAGGAGACGACGGAACAATCAAAATAGGTGCCTGCCAACCCATTGACTTCCCCGGCTCTCGCAGAACCTTGTTGTGTAATGTCCCTCGAAGCGTGTCCGTTGGATTTCCTGTCAACAAGGATCACCCTAAAGGAGATGCAGGCGAGGTTCAAGCTATGGTTGCTGTTAGCATCTACTTCAACGGCAAGACTAGCGATGGCGATTACAATGTCATTTTTCCTAACCAGCGGTCTCACGACGCTATCATGGAAAGATTCAAGTGGGACTGGCTGCCACACTTTGCGAAGTCCATCGGTCGCCCCGAACAAGATCTTGATACGAGGGTGACCTACCTCAGGGAAGAGAAGACATGCCAAGCCTGGTTTTGGTACGAGGACCCGAAGTGCAAAATGTCAGCGAACCCTCCCTCCCCAGGGGTATAGCCCCAGCCCGTTGGAGACGGCAAGCATGTTCCAAGTCCAATGGGGTAGCCAGGATTTTGATAGTATGGTGCGTTCGTGACATAGTACCATAGAAGGAAGCTCAATCCATATCGGAGTGAATGCCTTCACTTTCAATCCAGGTACACTGATAATCGAGCTCTTAAATTAATCGTTGTGCGTCCTAGGCCAAAGCTATCCCCTCTCTCGTACACCTTTGACACAAACACACCCCTTCAAACAACGCCCACAATCCGGCCGTTCTTTGTTCTACGTCCATGCCTGTGGCATGTACATAACTACTAAAAAGCCTCTCACCACTCTTGACATCCCTCTTCGTATAGACTGCAATCGTGGTTCCGCCCTGATACCTTATTCACGCCATATTAACATCGCAAGAGTGATTGAACAGTGGCAAATGCAGCGCAACCTCATCCACAAAGCCTAAACTGGCATGCAGTGGTCCGACTTTGTCATTCGCCAATCGAGTCCAAACCGTGTGGAACACTATTGTGTAAAATTGGTGATTCGTGAAAATGTCGATGTCAAGCTGCTGTAAAATCCTGATGGGCGTGAGGATACACTCGTTGAACGTGAAGACGTCGATGTGTTCGCGGCTCGAAAGAGGTTGGAGGCGTGCGATCAGCGGATGAGATAGCGGATGGGTGCATGATCGAATGGATGCCGCGATGAAGCGGAGCATAAGAAGTGGTCGTACCGGAGAGGCGTTGTGTGTCAAACCGTGAATGGGAGATTGAAGCCAGGAGAAGCCTTATCCGCACAGGAACTCGTGGTGGGTTCTGATTGCGATGTCGTGACATTTGATGGAGCAGTAGGGGATCGAACAACATGATGCTTGAACAGGGTTACCTGTTATCGAAGTGAAGCAGTTTAAGCAAGAGGCCGGATCTGGATTGCTGCATGCTACCGTAGCCGTACAATTTACCAATGTGAACTCGGCGGCTTGGATATTTCTTGCTGCGGACATTCCGAGGTCATCGCTATCTAGAGCAAGGCCATCCCTCCAGATCACATGTTCGCGAGCCATCAGTGTACAGAAGCTCGTGATTGACTGTTTTAATGATCTCAGCAATCTCGCAAAATGCTGTTCGGGAAGCCATGGGCAGTCCACAGTGATAGTACCACCATCTCTCAGTAGATCTCTTCGTTGTGGGTGGGTTTCGGGAGGTATAGATGTCGTACATAGGAGTGAACGCCAACAATGCGGGATTCTCAGAGTGGCGGAGCCATTAAGCCGTCACGATACCTGCGAGGTGTTGTCGACTCTTCGTTGCAGCGGAAGGTGGCGTGCACCACCATGTCAAGCACAAGTCGTAAATCTCAGCTACATGCCTCGGAAGAGAGCCGTCCGATGCACCTGATCACGCATGATTGACTCATGAGAAAGTCGCGACATTGTCAGCGCGGATTCGCACCTCCTGTTCACGTTTCTTGCTTAACAAGCAAGGTCCGAGTTCCGAAGGTGGCTTGCCCCACCATCCCAATACTGACGCGATTGCGACTGGCTTCCCAGTGTTTAACACCGTCGCACCTGCCCATTGTAAATATGGCTTTACCTATCTCTTCTGCTCCTCACATGGACAAACATCAAATTCCGCCATGACTCAGAAACCGATCTTGATTGCCGGCGCAGGCATTGCCTCTCTCCTCCTCGCACAATCCCTCCGACGCTCCAACATCCCGTTCCGTGTCTTCGAGCGCGACGCATCCATCGTCTTTCGCGCACAGGGATATCGCCTGCGACTGTCTTCTGAAGGCATTGACGCCATTGAGTCTGTTCTCGGACCAGAAGGCTTCCAAAAGTTCTATGACGCGTGCGGGAAGACGGGAGGCGCGGTCTTTGCCGCCATCGATCCCTTGACCGGCGAGACCTTGGAGAACCACGAGAGCGTCAAACGCGAGACTTTGACGAGTCGTGATGGCAAAGTAGTGGGCATATCACGCGGCGATATGCGCACGCTTTTCATGGAGGGTTGCGAAGACCATATCCGCTGGTCAAGCCACATCAAGGGCTATGAGAAGACCGACGAAGGTGTGCGCGCTGTCTTCGCAGACGGTAGCAAGAGCGAGGAAGGCAGTATGTTGATCGGTGGCGAAGGCATCAAGTCGGCGGTTGCGAAGCAGCTCACAAATGGTGCCATCAAGGTGTATGATCTAGGCTCCAGGGGAATACACGGTCAAGCACCTACGAGTGCGTTCAAGGACCTCGGGGAAGGCGTCTTTCGGATGGTGGACGAAAAGAGCAAGCCGGGTGGTAAGGTCTTTCTCATCACCAATGTGCGCGCGCAGGACAAGGACAACCCGGATGTCATCTTTGGGTGGACGCTCGGCGGCTCACCAGGCATGGTCAAGGCTCCCAACGACAATTATACTATCACCGGTAAGCCGGCAGCAGACATTGCGAAGGCTCTGACGAAAAACTGGCATCCGCGCGTGAAGCCTCTCTTTGACAACATGCAAGAATCCGAAGCCGCCTTTTGGAAGATCACATGCTCGTCACCAGATGGCGTACCTGAGTGGCCCAGCGATCCGCGTGTCACCGTGGTCGGAGACGCGGTGCATGCAATGACCCCTGCTGGTGGTAACGGTGCGAATACCGCCGTCCGAGATGCTGCGCTCTTGGGCAGGCTGCTCGCTGAGTCTGGCGGTTACAAGGCTGGACTTACTGAAGCTTATGAAAAAGAGATGAGGGTGTATGCAAGTGAGGCTGTCAAACAGAGCTACGCGCAAGCGACTGGTCAATTTGGTGCGAAGATTGACGAGAATACAGAATTGGTGTCGTAGGTGCGCTCATACGCAGTGCTTAGAATACTTCTGGTCAAGCTCGATTCTCTCTGCTGACCTCATAGTAGCTACATAATAGATTGCTGTTCACCTTCCTTGATCTTGAATTATGCGATGGCGGAAACGCTTCCATTTCAAGCTGTCCTGCCGCTCATCGCACCCATACCATCTCACGTCACATCCACCAAGCTGGGCCAAGTCAGCCACCCCGCACTTTGCATGGTGGGGAGAGGCTTGTCATATCCTGACATAGTTAGCTGTCGATAAAGTGTAACTCCAACGGCCAATCGGTTATTATCTGTGCTGCAAGGTACGTGAGTTTCTCCGGCCCCAACTACGTGATGATCACCAGGCCGGGAGGAAATGACCCGGGGCCCGTGGGACGTACGGGGAGCACTTATGAAGAGCGTGGAGACCACTCCCTGCATCCCAGATCGCGGGCGTCAAGAAACTCGAGACCTGGAAACGTTTTGAAAGGAACGCATTTCTTTTAGTACAATCGCGTTTCTCTCACCATGATGCTCCTTCGGGCGTTGCCCACTCCTTCCGTGTTTATCTCCCTGGGGCTATTGGCATCGGTTTGCTTCGATACCACGATAGCATACGACATTGCGGCACGTCAAAGCCCCACTCAGCCACGAGAACGCACATCGTTAAATGCGGGGTGGCGTTTCTCACGCTTCACCACGAACCCAGATTCATTAAGCTATGATACTCTCAAGCCCTGGATCTTACCCGCAGCGAACGACTTCCTAAGCGAAAAGAAATACGAGAGACCCTCGACGCCTGCTCCTGGTGCCAACATCAGCTATGTGCGCTCTGATTTCGATGACGACGATTGGGAAGAACTCAACCTGCCGCATGATTGGGCTATAAGCGGTACATTCGATGCGCCGGGAGTCGATGGAAACTTGGGTCTTCTACCCATTAATGGCGTTGGCTGGTATCGTCGTACGCTTTCCATCGATACAAGCACAATCACGTCGGGCAAGTCTATTTTCATCGACGTTGATGGTGCCATGTCTTATGCCGCGATCTGGTTGAATGGAAATCTGGTGGGCGGATGGCCTTTTGGGTACAATTCATTCCGCCTCGACCTGACACCGTATGTAAAGGCTGGCGAAAACCAGCTTGCGATTCGGCTGGACAATGCGCTCGAGTCTTCGCGATGGTATCCTGGCGCTGGCATTTATCGCAACGTTTGGCTTGTCACCGTTAACCCTGTTCATGTGGCGCAATATGGTACTTACATTACCACCCCATCGGTCTCTGCTCAAGAAGCAAGCGTCGATATCGTTGTTGAAGTCGAGAATAAGGGCAATGGCAGTCAGCAGGTAGAGGCGTCTACCGAGGTTTACGAGCTCGACCCAGCCACCAGGAAAGCCTCTGGGAGAGTTGTCGCGACATTCTCAAAGACAGCGCTGACACTCGATGGGAACTCCAAGAAATCAGTTAGTGGATCCGTCAAGGTCCAGAGCCCGAAGCTATGGGGCCCTGTTCCGGCACAGAAGCCCCACGAATACGTTGCGATCACCACTTTGGTTTCCAATGGAACCACACTTGACAACTACGAAACTGTTTTCGGTATTCGCTCCATCAAATATGATGCCAACACGGGAGTGCATATCAATGGAGAGCCCGTTCGCGTCTACGGTACCTGCAATCATCACGATCTCGGTTCTCTGGGTGCAGCCTTCAACACTCGGGCTGCTGAGCGTCAAATTGAGATACTTCAGGAGATGGGCAACAACGCACTACGCACATCTCATAACCCGCCAGCACCAGAATTTCTCGAACTCGCTGATCGAATGGGCCTCATGGTCATGGACGAATTGTTCGATACCTGGAATTTCGCCAAGGTAGCGAATGACTTCCACCGCATCTTCCCGGAATGGCACGAGCCTGATCTTCGTGCATTCATTCGACGCGATCGCAACCATCCTTCCATCATCTCGTGGAGTATTGGCAACGAACTTCCCGAGCAGTCCAACTCGACTGGCGCCGCGACGGGCAAGGCTTTGCAGGACATAACTCACGAAGAAGATCCGACAAGGCTCGTAACTGTCGGCAAGAACAACGCAAACCCTACCACTGGACTTGCAGCCGCAATAGATATAATCGGTTTAAATTATCAGGGAGAGGGGCGTGGAAACTCCTGGAACAGCACATTCCCTTGGTTCCACGAGACGTTCCCCGAAAAGATGATCTGGAGCACTGAGTCTGCATCCACCCTGAGCTCGCGCGGCATCTACCTCTTCCCAGTCACGTCTAAAAAGTCCGCAGTTGTTGGCGGCGCACCAGGTGACGGAGGCGACCCAATGACCAACCACGTCAGCTCGTACGACTTGTACGCACCCAGCTGGGCGGCATCTCCGGACAAGGTCTTCGAGGCACAAGACAAGCACCCGTACGTTGCTGGCGAGTTCGTCTGGACTGGCTGGGACTACATCGGGGAGCCCACGCCTTACGACAACTCCAGCCGCAGCAGCTACTTTGGCATCATCGACCTCGCAGGCTTCAAGAAGGATCGTTTCTACCTCTACCAGTCTCGATGGCGTCCGGACCTCCCTATGGCGCATATTCTGCCGCATTGGAGCTGGCCCGAAGATCGCGTGGGCCAAGTCACACCCATTCATGTTTTCACTTCTGGCGACGAGGCCGAGCTTTTCGTCAACGACGTCTCCGCTGGTCGCAAGAAGAAAAGCGAATACGATTATCGCCTGCGATGGGACAACGTGACATACTCGCCTGGTTCCGTGCGTATCGTGGCGTACCGCGATGGCGCAGAATGGGCGTCAGCTTCGCACGTAACTGCCGGCACACCCGCTTCCTTGAACGTGACGGCAGATCGCACGACCATCACAGCTGACGGTTACGACTTGTCGTTCATCACAGTCGCAGTGACGGACAAAAAGGGCAATGTAGTGCCACAAGCCTCGAACGAAATCTCTTTCTCGATTGCGAGTGGTGAAGGCAAGATTGTTAGCACGGACAATGGTGATCCGACTGACATGGTGCCTTTCCCGTCGCTGAAGAGGAAGGCGTTTAGTGGTTTGGCGCTTGCGATTGTAAGGAGCGAGCCTGGCAAGGCTGGGGAGATTGTGGTTGAAGCTAAGGCGGAGGGCTTGGCTGGTGGGAAGGTGGCTGTGACTGCGGCTTGATGAGTTCGTCGGGGCATGTAAGTGAGCTGTCTTGCGACCGAAAAAATCATCGGTACCCAGCAATGATCATTACACACATTGTTTTGTTGCAAATTCCCAGCGCAACTGCATGAAAGGCCCTCCTGCTTTACGAAAGTCAGAACCGTAGCTTTGTGTACAACATTGTTGACGATCTTCAATCTTCACGGCAGTCTATTCCTAGCATGCGCATGCCGCGGAGTTTCCTCTCTTGCTGAATGCAATCGATGCGGCTCTTTGCCGTACGTAATTTCGCGAACGTCAGGTAGGCGGAGTGTGCTTTGTCGCAACATAATTCCAAAGTGAAACGACTCGCGCATGGGTATATATTATATTATTGTAAAGACTGGTCATAGCGCCTCTCTAAGGATGGTAACATCGGTGGTAATCTTCACTGTGTCTTTCCCATCCTGCGTCCCCACGTCGCTGATGGTCCGGTCGGTCGGGCTCATGCTGTTCTTTCGAGAATCTTGGAGGACGAGTTGAATCTCATCATCGCCAACACCCCCAGCTTCAACACAGGCTCGAGATGAACCTCCCATGCGGCCGTGAAAGGATGGCTGGTTGAAGGACCTGCGTGGACCACTTTGTACGTATCCGCTAATGCCACGGTTGGATGTGTTTTGTGGAGTTGCCTTCACGATTAAGGGCTTGAGCGCAGGGAGCGAGACAACGATGGTTGCAGTAGCCATCTCAGCGGTATACCACAAGTCTAAGACAAGTTAGGTTGTGATCTGAGGGGGGAAGAAAGAAGCTGAGTGTACTTACTCCCAGATGCGTCATCGACGAGCCCAGTGCTTACTTGGAACACAATGAAACGAGTTAGACTGAGGACGATGGTGATCAACCCCAGTGAGAATATACCGCACAAAGCAAACTTCTGTCGCTTTCGCAACTGGAGACAGCTAATTATAAAGAACAGGAGGATAAATACTGCAAGTCATTAGCTACTTATCTTAGATTTGTCTAGTGCGCATACCTAGCAAGTCTGTCGTAAAGTTTAATGACTAATTAACAACTACTGCCTTAACAGAGTTCTATAAGGACAGCTCCTAATTCTTGATAGACCTATATAAGTAAGTTTAACTTAGCTTAGATAGTAATAAATTAAGGCATAGTTACGCACTAGTTATTTGAGATAAGTTGCAAAACGCAGGTATTAACTAGAAAAGCTGTAATATAGGCGCAGGCGGTATACACAATGCCTGCCTAGAGAGCTATACGCAGACGTTAGAAACTGCGCAGTATAAGCTACTAATAGAAAGATAGAATTGCAGCTTTAGGAAAGTACAACTTAATATTAAAGTAGTAAGATGCTATAAAAATAGCCTAAGTGCTACTACGTTAGCAGCGTAGAGAGTAGATATTAATTATACTATATACTATTAGATATAACACTAAATCTGTCTTAAAGTTATTCTCTAGCAGTAATAGATAATTAACTTAAAGGTTAAGAGTAATAGCAGAGCAGATAAACTACTCTAGAGTAAAGAACTATCTAGCCTATATAAGGTAATTAGAGAGTATTAGCTTATAATACTTTAGCTATAAACGAATTTAGCAGCGTAGCATAGTAATTGCTAATGTAAGAATAACTAGTAATGCCTATAGAACCTAGTAATAAGGTTAGATAAGCGTAGACGCAACAAGATAAATAAATTGCTTACTAGAGACGTTAGAATCTTTATCTTAACCTACTACCTTCTTGCATTTAAGCAATTTTAATAGCACTAGAGTTTAAGGTAATTTAGAATTAGAAGTAAATAGAAGATAAGAGATGCGCATGCAGCAGCGTATATACTTATATAACTATACTAGAGACTGCCTAGAATTACTTAGCACGCCTAAACTATATTTCGCTTCTTAGAAACTCTACTAATATAGCAGCTACGCGATATAAGTAATATAATATTAGAGTGTTAACTAAGCTAATAACAGCATATTACTTAGCCTATAATTTATTAAAGTCTTAGATATATTTGCTGCTAATAGATATAGTTGTATAATTAGTAGGCTAGCATAATCTAGACTTTAGCTTAGAGCGCAGTATATAATATAAGTAGTATATTAGAAAGATATAAGGTTTCTGCGTAGACTAAGATTAAGCCTCTTATAGAAGAGCGAGGCCTTTATATAGAATCTCTTATCTTATATAGCGTTAGATAAGTAAGTTACGTAATATGCGTAATTGCAGAGATTAACGCATAGATTAATACCTAGTTTCTAGATTCGAAGATTCTAGATCTAATACTATAATTTAGAGATGCGCAGGTATATCTCTGCTTAGTTAGAGAAAGCAGATTATAGCTTAGCTTACTTTCTAGAATATAGTGCATTATATAAAGATAACGTAATTAACCTTATATATATTAACCTTAGTTGTAGAAGGCCTACACGCTATTAAAGCATAGTTATAGTGTATATATTATACTCTAGAATTACTTAGAATAAAGGTTTTACTAAAATTAATATAGGAAATCTTAAAGAATATACTTAGTTACGCCTCTACTTATATAAACGCGTCTATTTTACCTTAATGCTCTAAAATATTAAATCTCTAATTAGTAGAAGCAGCTACTTTATTCTAAGGTATAATTAAGTATAAGTATACTTTAAGCTTTCTCTAGGCTATATAGCTATTATATAAATAATGCCTGCCTGTCCTCGAGTCTACCTGCATTTCCAGTGGGAATGCAGAGCTTAGCCAATTAGAATAGGCCTTGGCAAGGCGCTATGTTGTGGGAATGCAACGTGGAAATGAATGACCTTCTAGGGGGAAATAATATATTTCTAAGAAGCCATTTTGTGCAGTTTTACAAGGGGAATCCAGATCTCTAAACAGTTTATTCATAGCATCAAAATTCGTTGTGATGCAGGCATTTAAAGTCAGAGGGTTTGCTTTGGTGAGGAACTTCAAAACTCAAGCTGCTACCCTAGGCCTGCCAGCGCCGACGTGCCGATACCCCGCTTCTTAGCTTAGTAAGCCCTAGCCACAATTGCGACACCTGTTACTTTATTCAACACTAGCTAACATCCTCAATTACTTACTCTCTTCTTAAGACAGCTTATATTCAATGATATTTTAAGTGTTTAATTCTAATTCTTTATTGCCTACATAATTGCTACATATAATTATGCAGGCTCAAGAAGACTCTACCTTATCACCACAATTTACCAGCGCTTGCGCGCTACTTCACTACCTCCCTGAATTCAGCACAATTATTTGCACCCAGCATGGAGGCATAAGAAACTGGGAAGCCCACCTAAACCGCAGTCATTCAGTACCACCTAAGATCTGCAACCAAGTTGGCAGGGAGAAAGGCTTCCTAGAACTGCCAGTATTGCAGATTACAAGTCCTCGCGACATTACCTACTCTACTCATAGTAGAGAACCAATTGCGCTTCTGGGAGACCCAATTCACGCATGGCAATGCAAAGAGCAGCGCTGTGGCTACATCAGTACCAACCAAAGAACTATAGCCCAACACTGTAACAAAGAGCACCAATGGCGAAGCTCACCAGCAGCAAGGGAGCATTGGCAGGGAGTAAAAGTCCAGACGCTCTTCAGAACTAGTGGCTATCAGCGCTATTTTACCGTAGCAACACCTAGTTCAGGCACCCTAGACCCTGATCATACAGGGACTGTTGAAAACGTGTCCTTGAATCCTGAGACAACTACCATCTTAGCTGAATACTGGAACGCTCAGCAACAACGACTTAATGCGTATAATATCGCTGAAGCTATTATTCCCAGAACAGATCGAACTGGCTGGTTTACCAGGAATGGCTGGCAAGAACACCTTGGAAAACATAACCTGAAACAACTTTACTGGGCAAGCCGGCTACCTGATCGCTATGATACTTTATTACAACAGGCAGTTAGGGTAGTAGACTTAGCTATGGAGCAGGGAGTAGCCGGTCTTTCTACCTTGCCTCTGGAGACCTGCCGCTGGTTAAGAAGCCCTAAGAAGACAGAGATTGAGACCCGGCCTATGGGACGCCTTCAGAACAAGGCATCCCAACAGCGTTATACTGGATATCTGAAGCGCTTTACCTGCTACTGCCTTAGAGTTGCACAGGCAATCTGTGAGGAAGAAATTACTAGCAACACTCAAATGCCCACGGCTGCTACACAGGACCCGCCAAGCTCTTCCTCTGGCTCTGATTTAAGTACAAATACTTCAACTCAGCCAACAATACGTCAACATCCGCTGCATGACGCTGTAGCCTTATTTCCCTGGCAAGAGAATCAACTAGAGCTTGCAATGAGCTTTGTTCAATCCCTGAATCTCGATAATGAGAGCACTCAAATTCAGAAGCTTATTAAGCTACTAGGAGCTTTCATTTTCCAGCACATTAGCGGCAACCAGTTTTCTAGTGGGCTTGTTCATTTTCTGGCTATCTTAGGCATTAACTCACATACCCACCGATTGCGGCGCGCCGAAGATTATTCAGGCATACTAGCAGGCATGGTATACTGCCTTAGAGTAATTGCAGTAGAAGCTATCCTACCATCTGCCACCCGGGAGCAACAAGGCCAGACAGAGCGAGAATTCTTTCACCAACAACGCGAGAATTACCTTGTTGATGGTTCATACAGCCCGTTCAGTATCATGATCAGCCTCTTAGCCTATGCTAAACATATTGCATTTAACAAAAGTAATGAGGCTGATACTCTGTGGTCTCAAGATTACACTATCCTCTATTTTCGTGGCCGGCCTCTTGTTATTGAGCGTTTCAAGAGCATGGTATTAGGTCTGGTAGAGGCTGGACAAAACAATCTCTGGGAAGACCTTATGTTTGTTCCTCTTGCAGCAAACCGCTTTAGTCTCCCTATTGCAACTATTCAGGATGATGTTCGCTGCGAAGTTAGAGGGTACTCCTTTCTTACTAACAAAGCAAACAATCTTGGTAATGGCTTTGAATGGACTCTCAACCAACTTCTCACCAGCTCTACTGGCCAACAAATGCGAGCTCAAGGGATGTGGACACACTCAGCTGTTCGCAAATTTATTAAGCGAATTGACTCTTTTTTAGAGCTTCTCTTTCTATTAGTACACATAACTGGTGGCCAACCTGCAAGAGGAACTGAGATTGCATCAGCAAGGTGGCGCAATGACTACGCTCAAGACCGCAATATTTACGTGATTGATGGCCAAGTTGCCTTTATCACCCGATATAACAAGACTCAGTCACAATGGGATCAACCAAAGATTATCCCACGCTTTCTACCCTCAGCAGTTGGGCAGATACTACTTCTTTACCTAGTATATATCTGCCCTTTGCGCGAATACCTTTGCTGCACTGTTCTAGGCAACTCTTACAGCGACTACCTCTGGTCAACTGACACTGGAGCTTGGGAGCCAGATTGGTTTACTCATGTTATGCAGAGAGAGACTGGGACTCGTCTTGGATGTACGCTTGGGTTGCTGGAATATCGCCATGCTATCTCTACAATTGGACGCCAGTTTATTGGAAAAGACTTTCGCTATGGTACGCACGATCGCAACTCTCAAGAAGATCCTGAAGAACTGGAGGAAACTGAATTAGAGAGCGGAATTGATCTCCAAGCAGGCCGTACGGAACGAATTGGACTACAAAGCTATGGTGTACCAATGGATATGGTGAAGAACTTAAGCTCACGCTCAATACACTTCTTCCAGGCCCTAAGTAACCACTGGCATGAATTTCTTGGGTTGGAATCCTCAGAGCCTCATACCAGAAACTCTTCAGGCCAAGGGCCGTCAAAAGTCAGCATGACCCTGCCACTTATCTCTGGCCATCCTACCCTAAGGCACCAGCCACAAAGCATAGAGCATCCAGGTATAAACTCTCAACCGCCAACTAGCCCAGTCGAGCGTCCAGTAAAACGGCTGCGCTTGCGCCAGGCATCAGTCAGCGAAACCTCTATCAAAGCTGCAATGAGCAAAGCGCTTAATCAACCTAACCCAGCGTATAAATCCGCTGAGCAAGCACAAGCGTTAGGAGCAGTAGTTAGTAGCCAAACCCCAGTTGTAGTTGTACTACCAACTGGTGGCGGCAAAAGCCTGCTTTTTCTAGCCCCAGCTTGCCTTGAGGACCCAGGAGTTTCAGTTGTAGTACTACCCTTCCGGGAGTTGCTGAACAATATGAAGGAGCGCCTAATAGCTGCGAGCATACCGCATCTAGAATGGTCAAGTGGCGAAGAGCTGTCAGCTCCAGTTGTGTTAGTAAGCGCCGACATTGCTGGCACCTGGCCCTTTATCAAATATGCTGGGAGACTTGTACAGCAGGGTATCTTACGCAGGATTGTAGTAGATGAGTGCCATCTTATATTCACAAGCAGCGACTATCGGGAGCGCCTAGCAACTCTGCGCAATCTTCGCTCACTTCAATGCCCGTTTCTCTTTCTTACAGCTACGCAACCGCCTTGCTTAGAGCATGAATTAAGCGAGGCTATGCTTATACGAACGCCTATCTACATCCGAGCTCCTACTGTAAGACCAAACATTCGCTATCTGGTTCACATTTGTACTCCAGGCAAGCTTGTTGAGTACACAATAAACCTATGTAAGCGCTGGTTACCACAGCTCAAGGGCAAGAAAGGGATTATATACTGTCGATACCAGAGCTTATGTGAGCGTGTTGCACAAGAGCTAGGCTGTGGGTTTTACCATGGAAATCTTGATCCTGAAACTAGATCTGAGCGCGTGGCATCATGGCTAGAGCATGGGGGATTTATTGTGGCAACATCGGCATTAGGTACAGGTGTTGATTTCCCTGGTATCATATGCATTGTTCATCTTGACCAACCATATGGGATGATTGATTTTGCCCAGGAGTCTGGCAGGGGGGGCAGGTTTGGGGAAGCAGTTGACTCGGTGATAGTCGTTGGGAGCAAGAACCCGGCGCCAAAGCCAATACCTGGGCGTCAAGACTGGAAAACTTTGGATCAAGATGCGATGCAGGAGTTCATCTGGGCTCAGGCAGGAGTTTGCCGGCGCGCAGTTATGAGCGAGTATCTTGATGGCCAAGCCACTAATTGCACTGCAATTGATGCTGCAAGATGCGACCACTGTGGCGAGGGTGTTACTGAGTGGCATTCCTCCCAGCAGAAAGATGCCCAAGAGGAGGGAGTTATTCGGTCCTTTTTAGAAGAGATGGCCGGGAGCTGTCTAGCTTGCAACATTGCTGAACAGGGAAATAATCTGCAGCTACCGTGTCTCCACACAGAGCCGCTTTGCACTGCTAGCGGAAGAGAAGCGCTAGCGACTTCCGCGATATATGCAGGGCAATTCGCCGTAACATACAATACACCCCTGACACTCATACATGCTGGCGGTGTGGGCGTAAGCCAGTACCTCTGCGCTACTGGTACTGACAGCAGCCTTCCTTGCCAATGGCCACATGTTCTTATCTCAATTGTTGCGGCTTCTTACACACTGCTACAGAGTGATGAAGTCCTGCAGCAGGTTGGGTTTAAACGTCGTGAAGCAGGGGACATCTCAGATGTTATGGAATACTGCGCTTGGGTAGGCCAAAAGCATAGCCGCAGAATTTGGGGTAAGCTGATGAGCAATGGGATGGCAGTCTTCATTAGCATAGTGCTGCAGTGTCAGAGCAGGAAGGTTATAGCCTAGACTTAAGCATACCAGAGAAGGCTACTTAGAGAGAATGTCAGATACTATGAAACGACAAACCCTACGCCAAGCAAAGCTTGATAAGTTTTAATGTAGAAGTAGTAAGCAATAAGCTCAGAGCTCACGAGTATCATTATTGTCTAAAGATTGCCATCGCTAGAAAAAGGTAAGTCTCATACAAAGAAAAGACAGGCCTTACGCCAAGCAGAGCTTGAAAGTAGCTAAAGCGCTCAAATAGACTATGTTTTGCTCCCGAGTTTCATCCCTGCAGTTACTTAAAGCCAAATAATCTATACATTATACTAGAGTATAAATAACAAGATTACGGATGAAGAGCTGCAGTAACAACTACCTATGCAAGACAGATAGCCAGAAACAGTGCTAGGACATCTTCATAGAATAGGCAATCTAATATATAGACCATTCTACATTAAGATTTACTTTGCAGCCTGTAGTTTATACGAGCTTCGCAAAGAACAGTAATTGCAGTTGTTATAATAGGGCTAGCATCTAGTTTATAACATAATGCTAGCAACAAGTGGTACAGATAGGCAGGTTTGTAGTTTCTATACCCTATATAAGAGGGATATAGTAAGATAGCTAAAAGCAAAAACAATATATATGCGTAAAAGACAATTAAATAGCAAATATTTATAAAAATAGATAGCTTAATAGCTAGTAGCACAGAAGTGCTCATTATTAACCTATTCCTACTTTGGCGCGTTACCGTTTTCAGAATTAGGACATCTGGTTTACACCGCTGTGGTAATAAGCCCAGTTTCTCATCCAGCATAACAGTCATCCAGTCGCCACCAGATGACCACTAACTAGGTAAAATTCGTTCAAAACCCTGTCCGTTACAGTGCCGCAGCCCATAACAAAGACCAAGAGGAGCGTTGCACAAGGCATTTCCGGCGCGATTGGGGCTATCACGGAGAGTACCAGAACAGCACTCTCCACGATTAGGCTAAGCCAACAAAGTCTCCACACACCCCCAAACTCAGTCGAGCCCAATCGCCAGCCTATCGTCTACCTGATGAAAGCATAAAGCTAGATTTGGGGGGGTGTTATGTCCAACAGTTTCTGCCTTCCTTGGATGTGTCTTAAGCCTGAGCAGGGGTGCTTTGCTCGAATTACCCGTCAAACCACCCGAACCTGTACCTCGGAAGGCTGGCTAGGGAATCATTGGTGATAGGGCATGTGCAAGTCCATTCAAAGAATCGAAATGCAGTATAGGTTACGGCTACTCGCAGTTTCACAAACACAACAATAGGGAATGTAGCCAAGGAGAACCCCAGCTATCTCTGCGTTCAATTTCCCTTCCGCGTTGCTGCAGTAGCTAACACACATTCCGTAAAGAATCATGGGTCAACCCCTGCGCGCTGCAGTCAGAGGAACCTGCCGACTCTTGGTACTATCTCTGCCATGACAGCGTCGAACTTCCCTTGATATTGCAAGACCGAGGATGATTGCCGACGGAACTGCTCAGCGGAAGACGCTGAACGCTTGTTTCTGGTGCTAGTAGACTAAGTCTACAAAGCAGCGCAGGATTAATCCACCGCTAACAGGCCGAGGACTACTAAATTCGCCCCCGCCTGCCAACTGGGTAGTTAATAGCTTGTAAGATACCGATTGCCGCCGAAGCGGACTTGGTGCTGGAACAGCAGACCGGGTTTTATCCCTACCTACTGTCGCTATAGCAAACTTGCCAGAGAGGCTAACGGTCGAATCTGTATGAGAGCATACGCGAGAAGTCAGCCCAAGGCCCCCTAATTCCTCTAAGCTTGCGCTTATTCGTATGCTAGCCGTAGACCAGGTGAAGGGAAATACCTTTAGGAACTCTCCCTTCCCCCCTCAAGACGCTTGGGTATCCTTCACCTCTCTCTGTAATACCCCATCGGAACAAACCAATTTCAAAGCCAAGTACCAATGCCACCACAGCGCTGAATCACCACCGTAAGCGAAGCATATGTCGATGCTACTTCAGTGCGTAGATGACCACACTGCGCCCAATGACTACCGTAAGCGAGGCATATGGCGATGCTACTTCAGTACGTAGAATGAGTTTCCAGGCAAGCCTGGATTGTGTAGAGCTCAGTATTTAGATCGGCACTCCTTTCGTAAAAGTTTTCAGGCGAGTCCAGTGCAAAGAAAGGACAGACACCCAACACCAAGCAACGCTTGAGAGTGCAACTTGCAACGCGAAACTTTTGCTTGCGAAGCATGCGAGCCGCCTATCCCAGTATAGATAATAGCAAGTGGCTGGCGAGTAACCAGGAGTTCCTCTATGAGAGCATACGCGAGCACCGGCCGAGACCCCCTGTTTGCTCTAAGTATTACGCTTGTTCGCATGCCAGCCCTAGCTGTAGCAGTTGTTATCCCGCAGACTAGTTGAATGACTAAGAGAATAGAGATACATCAGGAACTCTCCTTTCCCTCCTCTCCCCCATAGATTGTCCCCGTTCACACGCTCATGAAGGTCTTCAGGCACCAAGGCTACTATCTAAAGCCAAAGAGCGTACACTCAAGGCAGACCACCCGAAGGAAGCGAATTAGCCGGCAACCCAAAGATGCCCTACATAGATGCAGGGACTTTTGTGCAATAACTGCAGGGAAAATACCAAAGTACATGCCAGCTGCTATTATCACGGGTGATTGCTGAAACCATGATCGCGTGCAGTAAAGAGCAAACTTTACCAGCCGCTACCAAGGGTACAACGTTGAAATTATGATACCTGTAGAGTGCCCTATAGAAATACAAGGACTTTTGCGCAAGTTTCCCCACTAGGTGCCCCAAATGAATGCAAGGACTTATGTGCAACAATCGCAGGCAAGATACCAAAGTAAATGCCTACATGCAAGAATGGTAGTGATAACACGAAAGCATGTTCCTATTCACAGGGCTTGGACCGAATTGTAAGGCTCTATTTCCGTTGCGCAAGGCATTTCTAAGAATCCTCGCAGTAATTGGACCGAATACCTCAAGCAAAGGATCATACCACCGCGCAAATAGTCCCCATAAAGCGTTGGTTCCTAAAAGGTTGAGTAAACCCCCTTCAAGTACTACGCAACTTTAAGTCCCCGTGTTATCTGTCTACGCTACAAGAGCAAAGACCAAAAGGCTTTGTTTTGCTACACGGTGTCTGCCAGGCAGCGTCTGCTAACACTTATTGCCAAAGCTGGAATAAAGCGTTACAATGCTACACAACCAAGCAAAGTGGTAAGCAGACTTACGCCTACTACTACTAAGCTCTGGGCTACAGCTGAGAACAGCATGTTGCGGACACATTAAGGTAATTCTCAGCTGTTTATATGCAGGAACTGCAATGGGCACGCTGGGCTCCGAGGGTGTAATCTGGTTTGCTTCATAGTATCTGCCGTAATTACTCCGCTGCCAACTCTTCACCGAAGATCCAAGTGGGAGAGCGCAATTCAACCAAGCAAGGCATTTTCAAGGACATAGCCTCTCCATACCAGGCCCCGGGCTGCAGTCGGTGACACATGCAGCGGATACTGTATTATAATTCTCAGCTGTGATGCAGTGATTGCGGTCAGCACGCTAGGCTCCGTGGGTACGATATTGGGACTTTTCACGAGACGCCGGTTTCACAGCTGCAAGCAGCCACTTCACCGACCTGAGTCTCTAAGCAGGGCGTTCTAAGAACGCCTTAATGAACACTGCCCTCCCAACCGAGGCTTAATCCAATCGAGGCCTTGCGGCCAAAACCAGTGCTGGGTCTTTAGGCTTAAGCAACCAAAGGCTGTCAGGATCTTCTTTGGTTGCTTCCAATATCGGCCAACAAACTAGGAACAGTAGATTCATGCCACTTAGCTGCGCCCGAGAGAGACCAAAAGGCCCTTTGGATCCCTAGTTCCGCAAGGAACTTTGCGCAGCCCATACTTACACAGTTGTGCAAGTATGCCAGAAAACAAAGGTTACACCAAATCACTCCTCATAATCTGCAAGGCCCGAGTAAGGCTATTGAACCTGCTCAGGGCAAGGCACTATCGCTACTGCCTTTGCTCCTCTAATTCATGATTACACACACTCCTGACACACTGGCCCGACGCTGCCTGACGCTGAGCCGAAGCTGCAGGCGCCCCCAAAATCAGATATAACTCCAAATTTGAGTTGGCTCATCGTACGCGAAACGCGCCCAGATTCTTTAACTACATGATGGTTATGTTCCGCAACCTTCAGTTACCAGCAACGCTGCCGGAAAACGTTAGGCTGCGTTTGGTGCATGGGTAGCTTGCGCAGCCAAAACACCCCGAAGCGACGGGCACCCGCCAAACCCCACCACACGCGATTTTGCTAGGCTGTATTTGGTGCAAGGGTTGCTTGCGCAACCAAAACACCCCTAAGCGACAGGCACCCGCCAAACCCCACCACACGCGATTTTGCTAGGCTGTGTTTGGTGCAAGGGTTGCTTGCGCAACCAAAACACCCCTAAGCGACGGATATCACCCCCCGGTGTCCCCACGTCGGGCCGCGACGTGCGCAATTTAGCGACGCGCGCGATGAAGCAACGCGCGCAATTTAGCGACGCACCCCCGAAGAACAGTTTGTTTCAGCTACCCAAGGGCAGTGTTAATTGACTTTGGGTCGACGCAGGCGCAATACAGCGTATCGCTTCAATATACAGGCACTACCCCCCCTGCGCGTCAGCCAAAGTTTATCCGCAGTTCGGCATGGGTTAGGAAAAAGTCGGCCCCATGGCTGCTGCACGCCCCCGGTGTCCCCACAATAGGCCCGAGACGTGCGCAATTTAGCGACGCGCCGCGGCAAGCCCCCGAAAAACTGCCTTTACTAAAGCTTCTCCCAACTTGGTTCTCTGGTTTTGGTTTTCTCTCGAAAATTCCACCCCCATTATAATACCTGCGAACGGTTTTGGGTTTGATTTTCGCAGCGCGGGGTAGATGTGGCGGAAAAGGTTGCGGAGGTTGAGCAATTTTGGTGCGGAACTCGCGCAACCCGCGCAGCCCCACCAAAACCATAAGCCCGTGTTCGCCGAGATCCGCTCCGCAGGGACATAGAGAAAATCGCAAAACCTTTAGAAAAAGTATTTCTAGTATAACTTAGCTGCTTATCTAACTAGTACTATATACTTAAAATATTAAAATAATATAACTTTTAGCATAGATTTTAACTAGAATTTTAGATTAGCTAGAAACCTATCCTAAATCTAGAAAAGTAAGGTTTTGAAGATATTTTTGCTAGTAAGTAGAAAATATTCCGTAGGTAGTAAGTTTAAAATAATCTGTAGGTAGTAAGTTTGCAAATATCTCATTAGTAGTAAATTTCTAAACTTCTAGAAAAGAGATTTCTAGTATACCTTAGCTGCTTATCTAACTAGTAATATATACTTAGAATATTAAAATAATATAACTTTTAGCATAGACTTTAACTAGAATTTTAGATTAGCTAGAAACCTATCCTAAATCTAGAGAGTAAGGTTTTAAAGATATTTTTTCTAGTAACTAAAAATAT